>NW_020897691.1:12080409-12119265 GCF_003984885.1 Neopelma chrysocephalum
TAGAAATCGTCTATGAAGCCTGACAACTCTATGACTACATCACAGAACACAAGACCATTATAGTGATGCAATCATGAAGTCCACCTGCTGTGAATGCCAGGCTCTCCAAGAGCCAGCATCAATGTTTCAGGAAAGAATTAAGAAATATATAGCTATTTGCATTTCATGAAAGATAAAGTGTTGGGCATTCATGAACTCCAACTTCCTCGGGATAAGTTGTCTAACCTCTCCTAGTCCAATTTGTCCATGTCTTCCTGTAATAACCTGTGGCACTGAATTCTAAGTTGCATGTATTGTACGAAAAAGGGGTAGAAACAATCCTAAGTACTGATTCTCAGAGAATTTACAAAACAAGGCAACCAATGCCCTAAAATCAAAACTTTTATAACTCAGTAAAATAGAAATTAATAAAAATAATAATTTAAAAAAATCTGTAGTTAGAATAATTAGAGGAGCAATTTTATATTTATGATTTATATGGATATATATAATCAAAACTGGTCAGTGTTTAAATTATAAATATCACATAAAATCCTATATTAGTGCAAAATCTTGAGCACAAGAATGTAATGCATAGCTGGATATGAAAATAGGAGCAATCATTTATGTTAATGGAGCAGTATCTGTTTCTCTTGCACAAATACTGGAATTACCTTCCTTCATATTTGTGATTGAGAGGAGAGTGAAGAATCTGTCATTTTTTCCCTAGAAATATAATGTGGTTTTGTGTAAAGTAATTTGCTAGTGAAAAGCTGTGATAGGTTTTGGTTAGAATTACTTGGGAAGTTTAGACAGAGATCCACTTTTTTCAGCTCTTTAGCATAGTATTTCCACTGAACTATCAACTGAAAATATCTTCCTTTTTCTACCTGCACTCACAACACCTTCAAATCTACCTCTTTCAAGTGGTAACTTATGTATCTCTCTGCTATACCTCATTGTTCCTCAGCAACATAACTTCTGTCGTACTTGCCTGCTAATAGCAACTCTGAAGTGTCAAGTTTTCTAAACCACCAGGCATTACAATAAGCTCAGCTGTGTATTTCTTATATAGAACAGAATACCTACACCTTTTGTAAATGTGTACATCTGCAGCTTTTGACAGTAGAGATCAGATGCAGATATGAAAATTCTTAATGATTTGCTTATTTAGCACTAGACGTGTGGTTCAGGTTACTTCTGATTCTCTACCATATCTTTAGAAGTATGCAATTTATTGCAATCTGCTGGTAAGAATGTTTTTTTCACTGCCCTGACTCATAGTCATTCTTAATGACTTCATTTTACCCTTTCTTTTCACATCCTCATGTTTGCCACTATTTAACAAATGTTATTTTGAAGGATTTATTCATAGTTCCCCAACATTTGTGAAAAATACTGACCACAGTCAGAGGAAAAGAACTTTTTCTTATCCTTGTTTTACCTTGGCATAAGTTCACTGCTTTTTCTGTCTTGGTCACTGAAGAAATAGCAACCTAATTATTCTGAAGGTCTTTCAACTATTGTTTATTTCAGTCTGCAAATCCTAAGCCAAAGTTATGGGAAGAGTTAGTGGTTTTGCCAGTCAGTCTGAAGATTCGTAAAACATTTTTCATCGGGAATAAAATGCAAATGTATCTGAAAACAGAATTTTAATTTTACTTGTCGTGTCACATCAAGAAAGCTGTCACCAGCCAGAGGCTTGAAAACAATGTCATCTGACAGTAACAGGTAGTGCTCCTATTGTAAGAGACTGTAAACAAATTTCCAACCTGTATAATACTGATGTGGCAATCAAGAAGAGAAGTTTAATCCTTAATATGTACACAATATGATAAATATTTAAACAGTAGAATATTTTCTTTTTCTGTGATTCATCAACTAGTGTTGAATCAAGATGGACGTTTCTTAAAGTAACTTCTTTCTTGCAATTTTGTAGCTGGTGTCACAAGTTATGTTACTTTTCAGGTAGGTAGATCCCATCAGAGGATGAGTCAGAAATCCCTGCAATAATTACATTTATTTTGAAATAGCTTTCTCAATTTATTCATGTTATAAGTGATAGTTCAGATTTTGCAACTTTCATTTTATAAAAATTAGAGTCTATTTTTCTCTTAATGAGTGAAGCCAGTGCTTGCAGATGTTAGTTATAGAACACACAGGAACACATGAACGTTTGTCATGATAAGGTTTAATCACCTCCCTGCAGTATTATGGATTCGTTAGTCATAACTTTACAGTGAAAACTAGAGCTGAACAGGGAGCTTAGTCCTTCATGAAAATACATGCCCATTCCTACTGTTTTGGCTTTTCTCTCAGGCTGAACTGAAGCTGTGGTGTCTCCTATGCACCCTTCATGTTGCATGCTGTCCTGTTTGTAATCTGACATGATTGTACAGTTGCAACAAATGGGATAACTAGGGAAAATGCCCTGCTTTATGAGAGACTGTTTCTGTATCCGTCATAGTTTTAGTGAAAATACAGTTTTCCTTTTCATCCAACCCCTAGATGTGCTCTCTCCCCTTCCCTGTTAAAGCACAAGCAGAGAAGACAAACACTGTTCTTGAAAAGTAGACACCAGAAGCAAAGTACTGTTTCTAAGCAGAGAATACCTTGTAGCAAAAAGAGCAATTCATCAAGGGATGCCTGCAAAACTAAGTTTCAGGCAAAGAGACCTAGGCTTTTTTTTTCCTCATTCTTAGTGACAGGAAGGTAGAAACACCTTAGTTCTGTTGCTTTTTCCCTCACACATGCCCTGTGACCCTTTTGAGGCATCTAATGTAGGCAGTACTTGAAGATGTCAAGGTCCTTTCATGCGTTCCCACTTAAACATTCTTATTTCTTAAAATCTCTACCTTGGAAACTCTAGTATGTTTTCTCCCCTGCAGTCTAAAGGCAATTTTGCTCTGTATTTTTGGGGCCTTGGAGTCTGCTTATGGCCAAAATGGAAATACTCATTAGGTATTGCATTTGGAGCAATTCTAAGAAAAATCATCCTCACCGTGGAGGGTAGCAAATATGAGATAAAAAGCCTAAAATTGCCTTTGTACAAAAATTTACCTTAATGAATGATTTTGAAAATAAAAAAACTCAGCCAGTCATTTGACAGTCTGTGTTACTACAAGTTCAGGGAACAGTGAATGATTCTCATTCCCAGAGTGCTCTGATTTCTAGTGAAGATCTTTATGGTTGCTTCTAACTCACTTGTTAACCGTCTGAATGCAGATACTTATATCTGTCATGTATGGCCCCCTGCTCAGGGAAAGGGTATATTTTTCATTATTAGCTGTAAAAGACTGGCATGTGTCAGGGCTATGAAGTTTGTTTTATTTTATACCATTGCTGCTTAGATTGCTAAGAAAAGGAATTATGTGACCAAAAAACCATCTTTACATAGTGATTGAAGGTTTTTCAGGTTTTCAGGTAGTTTAATTAGCAGCTTAGAGAAATTAAATACCAAGTGGGAAAAAAAAAAGGTGTAGAAGAATTTTAATGTCTTATCTTCTTGTAGGTTTCCAATGATGGTGATTTCTGAAACACTGTGGCTGTAAATTATTGGAAACCATGAAATACTTTTGCTGTACTACAGAATTTTAAAGGGAATCCCTGGAATAACACATTGCAAAGAAATCAAATTGTTTGCATACAACAGGTTGTAGCTTTAACTCCATGTTATAGTAGTCTTCCAAATCTTTTGAAAGTGCAAAGACAGGTAGTTGATTTCTGCTTTTTTTTCTTGCTTTTTCCACATCACATGCTTCCTGGGTCATTACATCTTGGAAGCCCCTTTGTTCAGCCACCTCTTTCTCTGTTAGAATCGCATATTGACTTGAGTGTATTGCATTAAGTTTTTCATGTTTATGAAACAGGTTGATAAACTCACCACTTTTCTAGCAGATCTTGAGTTGAGCTTATTTAGATGTAATTTTCATGAAAAAGTGGAAAAGTTTCATGTATCACATTTTTGATCATTCTATAATGATAAGTAGAGGTTTTACCATTAACTTATGTGGGAAGGGAGTTGGAGCAAAATTCATGAAAAAAATTACTTTATATAAGCTGAAAGAACTACTTACCACTTTTAACTTCTTCTCAGTTGATAATGGTGGCTGATGAAGCATAAAACATTTGTTGTGTTTTCAGCATATGAAATTTGCTGAATAACTGAGATTTGTTGTCCATTTTTCTGTAGGTATATTTCTAATACCTGTTTGACCTGCGGTTGACTTCTAATGCTGATATTATCCTAAGGGTATCTTTGCTTGAGTTGATTCTTGAAAATGAGTCTTTCAGCTTTAGGCTTGATCCTGTTTGCAGTGTATTGCTGAAGTTTTAAGGTCCATCCAAGCAACCTGCAAAGCCCTGAATTAAATAGTCATAAGTTTCAAATAATAAAACCACCAGAAAGAATGTCCATATGTGATGCCATCCACTGCTGCAATGTAAATTCCCATCCTATTTTTCTACCTATTAATTGTGTCAGTAAGTCTAAAGGTAGTATCTTGACTCTTGTTTCATTGCTAGTCAGCACCCAAATATATATCTATTATAGGCAATTGATTAAAGGAAGAAAATAAGGCATAAGAATTTCGTTCAGTAGTGCACAAAGGAAATAAGAAATAAAAATCCAAGTATATTCCAAATCTGTGGATGAAAAGGAGGCTGAATCATGAGTAAAAAAAAATATGTAACTTATAAAGCTATGTCAGTGGGGTCAGACTTAAGCTGTTCATATTCTGAACCCATATTTGTCATTTTACTTGTTAAATCATTAACAGAGTGTTATGATATTTTCAGTGTGCTATGTGACAGAATAAGAATATGAATTTTGTAATGTACATGGCCAGAATGTGGCTTAAACCTGCATCCAAATGTAGTGACAGTAGGTCAATATATTGTTAAAAATATTGGTGTGTCTATGTACAAAATTCAGCATGTGTGGTATTTTTCAACAATAAAATACAATAAATTTCAAAAATAAGTTATATGTATTTAGTGCTCTGAATTACAAAGAAAAGCATTAATTGTGAGTTGCTAAAGTATGAGTGTTGTTCGTATTTTAAATCCAATATTCCTATCACTTTACACAGCTGAAAATTTATTGTCTGTCTGGCAAATTGCAAAGCCTAAGGATTAGGAAACTGATATTTAAGTTAGTTTTAGGTTTTTTATGTTTTCAGATTATCCACTGATTTAATTTGTAGTTGAGGAAGCCAAAGACAACTAATAAATCATAGCAAAGAACTTGAATGTTTCTCTGCTTTGATATCTGAATTAGTGAATATGCATTTTTAAATTGATTTCCATATGCTAATTTCTGAAGTGCACATTGATTCTTCAGGTTTACTAGGAACTGTGTGTTGTCTAAGGGCTCCTGATGTTTAGTCCCTTTTCCTCCCATGCAGCTTATTTCAACATGAGTTACAGTTGTAGCCGGTGTTTCTCTGAACTTCTAGAGAATGAGGTTTTTTTCCTTAATATTTGAAATCTCTTAATGACTTTTGATCAGCTCCTTCTCTCTAATTGCTCCTCATTATTTCTGGTAAGTCCTACATTTTAGTAGTATTTATGGAATTCTCTGATAAATAAGCAAGCACAAATTAATTTTGGCATTTTCTCAAGCAAAGCAGTAGATACATATAGATAACTATACCATTTCCTAATCAAGAGAGGAAAAAGAAGCAAAACCAACTTCCTCGTGCTTTCCTTAACCCATGAGAAATTGTTCCTGCAGGTTTGTTTCACAACTTTTTATATGGAAAATTGACTGTGTTGTATGCACAAGAAGTATTTACAGCATAGCACCTCACTATGTGTACCAAACCTTCAGTTTTTGCAGCAAATAACATGAGTCAAATACGGCTCTTTACTCCTACCAGCTTCTCAGCACTGAGGTCATTGCTTTTTCCATCATCTTCTTAGCTGTGTAAATTGCGCACTGATTTTGCAGTACATTTACCCTGACTCTGCACATAAACCTGTGTGGCACAGGAATTGAACTGCTCTGAACTCCACTAAAATCAGTAGAAATATTCTGATTGAATTCCATGGAGTTTAGAAGATGAGAATAATATTCATTGCACTTCATAAGGGAATAAAAAAAGGGAGAAGAAAAGCACTTTATAAGCCAAATGTTACATTTTTGCTGTTTAGTCTTCTTGATTTAATTCCAGTTTTATTCTTTCGTTTCCAAGGGCATCAAGATTTTTTCCCCCACAGCTTTTGGTGTTTCTCTGTTTTTCAAAGCTGCTAAGATTTCCTGTCTATGGCTAACACATGGTGATACAAAATTTTTTTGGCAGTTGTTTGGGTTTTTTTCCAGAATATGCCATGTAATACTTGCCCCTGCTATATATATATTCTGCAAATCATGGTAATACAGTTTACTGTAAACCTAAACATGTATATAAAGCTTTGACTTCTCTTTGTTTCTCTAAGATGGGAGATGTCTCAAAGGAACAACATGACTCACCTTTGCATTCAAGTCTGATGACATCAGAGATTTATTTGTAATACTCACTGGTGCATTCTGTAGCATGTTCACAGTACTAATTACAGTATTACCTTATCTTTGATCAGAGAGGGGCATCTCTTTCTTTGACAGGTATTAGAACAGCTAGTTGTTGACTGACTGCTACAACCATTCAATTTATCCAGCACTTTGTGAAACTGGAGTAGTTTCATGGTAGGTTCATAGAGATCTACCTCTTTATTAAAGCATGTTGGCATTTTTCGTCAGTTGAAAATGGAAGAGGAAATTAGATATATATTCTGTTGCTTCCTGACCCACTCTAAGATATCACGAGTTTTAATAATTAGAATTGAATAGAAAATAGAGGGCTACATTCCACTTCCCTTGGACAAGAGTGCTTTTGGTTCCTTGCTTAGGAAGACAGAGTCAACAGATGGAAAATGGTTTGCATTATCTTCCCAGCACTTGAGCATAAGAGTATTTGTATGTTCCCGTGATCTCGTTCCTTCTGCTTCTAACCCCCATGAGATAGCCTGTGTCTTTCAGGACAAAAGGGAAGACAGTAAAAAGGAGACAAAATGAGGCAGAGGAAACTTAGGAAGGAATGTGATGCCTACAAGCATAGACAGCATGGGTGAAAAGGATAAAACCAATCAAAATAATTCATTGTATGCCTTAATTCTGTTCCTCTTGGAAGTTACCCTGAATTTCAGTGATGACATCCTACTTGTACTTATAACTGTTCTTTGGTGATACAGTTAATGTGACTATGGCATTTTCTTACATAGAACCACCTACACAGTATTTTGTTCTGCATCAACTCTGTATTTAAGTCTGTCTTTAACAGCATAAAAAACAAACCAAAGCTACTATATAAATCTTTCAGCTTGCATTCATCATATATAAAAGGAGCTTGATTTTTTGTTTGTTTGTTTGTTTTAGAATAACAATTAAAAATTGCACTGTATATATACAGATTTAATTTCAGGACATACTGAATGTTGTTTTTTATATTGAGACATAAGTAAATCCCTATAATAATACTCCCTTAGTCTTATTCATAGAATACTCGACATTTTTTATGAATAACTATGAATTAATTAATGAGAAGATTTGGTCTGAATTGTATAGCTTTTCAGGAATAGTTGCATAATGTTTTTCTTGTCCCTGTTTCTGCTGATTTCATTACAGTCACTCCCCCTTGTGTAAAAATGTCTTCTGTGGACTCTTTCCGTAACTAGTGATACCATAGTTATCAAGAAAACATGGTTTATATTCCAGGGTTCTGACAAATAATATTGTCAATGATAACACCTAGAAGTTGAAATTTAATTTGTTTACTTGAACATATGCTGCATATGCTGCATTAGGCAAAAGGGAAAGAGCAGAGGAGGTCTGAGATCAAATTCATGCTGAGTTTGCTTACTTCCTACAGAGAGATTTTAAACTACTTGGTATCATATGACTGTATGCTCATTATCAGGAGACAAATTAACCGAGTTTAAAACAGGTCTTCTGTGAAAAAAATTGAGTAGGAAATACATGGCAATTCACTAGAAATGGCAAATGAGATCTGGAGAGGCAGAACGTGGAAGCCAGTTACGCAGCTTCGCACTGAGATTTCTCTTTAATAGGCTTCCATCATACAAAAAGGTCTATGACAAATCTGTATCAGAACACTTCCAGGTCACCAGTGAGTGTCTAAATATATCAGAATTCTTAATACCCCTCATATTTTTATGATATTACAAATCTATATTTCCAGGTTTTTTTTGAAATTCCACTTGTTCCTCTCTTCCCCTTCCCCAAAAGCAGAGGAATTCATCATCGTAGGGTATAGGTGGTGAGAGGAAAAGTTTAGAGAGAAATATTAGTGTGTCAGAGAAAAGGAAAATTTAATGGAAATTAGGGGGGGAAAAAAGTACAAAAATAGAATTATTTCAGCAAGTAATTAAACTGCCAGATACACAGTTGATACTTGTTAATTGGTAGTGCTGACATATGCTATTCCTTTGCCTGTATCCACCCACTCATTGTGTCCTTGAATTCTTCACTTGTTTGCGCTCAATTGTGGTCTTGTTTTCAAATACAGATTTATTTTGGTATGCCATTTTATGAAGCATCTGAAAAGCTCATGGATAACATTGAATCCTCACTGGAATCATATGGAAAACACAAAATGTAGATAAATGTTTGGAATTTATTGTTACTGATGCACATATCATTCATTGTGATATTCTTACTTTGAAATATGCTATTTTATTTCTTAACTCTTGCCTTATATTTATCTTCCACCTACCTATTTCCGAAGGGATGGCAAAAATAGAGAAGATGGCCAAGAACAGAGCAGTTGTCATCCTGAGAACTCAAGGAGATCTAGAACTCTATAGCAATGCTCCTCATTAGAAGGACCCACTGTCTCCATTCGCTGAGTAGAGAAAGAATGTCAGAAAACTGCCTTTGGTGCCTAAACGTATGCTTATGAACACTTTTCTTGTTTGTATTTCAGGTCAGCTAAGACCCAGGTCAGCTAATCCACTAAGGTTATTTAATGCTACCTGATCCCTGTGGCATCAATATACATTCAGTAAACTTTAAAAGCTGCTTAGCTAGTTGAAAACAAAGATCTAGATGTTTATTCAGACCTCTTGAGTTTACTAAATGGCATTGGAAATCTCTCTACAAGAGGCTTTTGAGAGAGAGCCATTAATTCTCCAGCTTGTAGGAGAATCATGAAAATAGCCTTTCTTACAGGAAAAATGTTTCAGAACATATTCAAACCTCACTAAGGCTTCAGTTCCAAATAGAAAGGGGTTGGATCATAAAATTTTGTAAAGGTCTTTTGTAAAAGCAGAGAATGCAAGAGAAGGTTCTTATAGGTTTTATTTTTCCCACAGTCCTAATATTTTCTGCATCCGAAGATTTTTCTTTAGTGAGCTGATATTTATAAGATCTAGGAGTAAGGTGGTGAAAAAAATATGTCTTTATCTTATTTTTTGGAGTTTTTGAATGTAGTCTCACAAAACAGACTAGTTTCAGAAACTAGTACTCTTGCTTTTCACTGCATTCTGTCTTAATTTTAAAAAAAAGGAAAAAGTAATTTTCTTCCTCTGTCTTTAGCATTGTTTTTTTCCTGGTCTTCATTTGTGAAAGTGTTCTCCCACAGCAATATACCTATATAGTCCTGGCTTTTTGGAGCTGGGTGCCTTTATTTTCCCATATAATCAAAGACAGCAAGCCCTCTAGCAAATAACACTGAGTAACAAAATTGTGCTTATGCTTTGAACTGGCCTCTGGAGAAATGAAACTCTCACCGTCAAACTTTCTCACCACAGAGAAAGACTCAAAAGACTAATCTTCCATTATGAACATAATAAATCAAAACATATTTGATAACACCCTGTTTCACATTCAATTAGATAGTAAGAAGAGCAAACAGTAAGGTTGTAATTGTGCGGACACCTCTAGGTCTTGGTCGATAGAAAGGATCAGTTGGCGAAATCACCGTGTTTCCATCCACCCAACTGCAAGGGATACTTTCAGTTATGGAAGTGATTAAAGGGTTCCCCTTACCAGCATCTTGTACATTATCATCAAGTCAGCAAACAACTATTTTTATGGCATAATGACAAAAAAGGATATTTTTTTGTAGCAGCAACAACTCCAGTTGGAACTGAACTTCATTTCTACTTGCCACCTCTCCTTAAATCTCCACTTTGTGTAGAGGAGATTTTCCTTTAGAACTGGATTGATTTCTGTTAGGCTACCTGCCAGATAGTAATGCTTGAGATTTGGCATCTTTGTTCTTCAGCTGTTCCACGAAGTACAGTGCTCATAACTTAGTAACTAAATTTCCTCTTAGCATTTTAATAAATGGTGGCATAAATGTTCTGGTGGAATTTTGGAGTATGTTCCCAAGGTTTTTGGTATGTGTTGCCAAGCAGACTGTCAGTGGTCAGTGCAGATTTTCTTCTGATCAGCAACTGAGACAGAAGAAATTTTATGTCTTTTATTGCCTGTTGAGCAATTACAGGTGCTTCCAAATGGGAAATAGTCTCTTTTTTTAGTCCATATTCCTCTTAATGACTACAATTGCTTTGGAGAGAAATTGTCTCACACAATATCACAAGCTTGATTTTGCATTGTGTAGCTCAATGAGAAATCTCTCTATATCAGTCCTTAAATTTTACCAAATAGACCTACAAAATAAGTATAATTATCCCCCTTTTGTAATGTCAGGTGAAAAAGTAATTCTTCTATTCACCAAGGCCATAAAAAGTGATGCAGAAAAGTTATTTGCAATAAAGACACTTGACATTCTATTCTGCCTTTGGTATATCTAAGTTTATTCATATTCAGCTTATACCAACTGTTTTTCTAAGAAAATGATAATTGACCTATTTTTTTTTTCCTTCCAGGTATTTGCCTCTATCATGTCATATATCTACACAAATTGCCAATCTTTCTATCTACTTGCCTGGACTCTGTGTTGATATTCATAGAATCATAGAATCATTTAGGTTGGAAAAGACCTCAAATATCACTGAGTCCAACCCTTAACCCAGCACTGCCAAGCCCACTGCTAAACCATGTCCCCAAGTGCCACGTCTACATGTCTTTTAAATACCTCCAGGAATGGTGACTCCACCACTTCCCTGGGCAGCCTGTTGCAATGCTTGACAACCCTTTAGGTGAAGAAATTTTTCCTAATATGCAATCAAGATATCCTCTGCCACAACTTGAGGCCATTTCCTCTTGTCCTGTTGCTTGTTACGTGGCAGAAGAGACCAATCCTCACCTCACTACAACATCCTTTCAGGTCACTATAGAGAGTGATATACGAGCACTTTGGTCATTTGTGCTTGACCCCATTCCAGTTGCTATTCTTACTCAGTGGAGTCCTAATGTACCTCTTGTTGTGGAGTTTTCTTTCCAAATGCACATACAGGACAACTTTTAGGATAGTATTTTTTTTCGGGAATTGTAAAGGATTTTGCCTTTAGAAGATGCTCTAATAGTTCTGTTGAGCCATTTCAGTGAGACAGTTAAAGAAGCAGTCATGACAGATGAAAAACAAAAACAAAAACAAAACAAAACAGCAATCAAAAAAAACCAAGAAAAACAAACAAACAAAACCCAGAATGGGATCCATGTTAGCTGTAATGCAATAGGGAGAAAGACAGAACAGCAGAGCACACAGCGTGAGGTCATATAACCAAGTGACGAGTAGGTGAGGAAGATTCATGCTTGCTGCTCTGCACCATTACCTGTAAACCTTGCTCACCAGCACAGCGCAGTAAATTAAATAGCACCCTTGTCTGGTTTTTTTTGCCAACTAGGGTTATTCAATTATAAATTTTATAACATTAAATATTATCCTTTTTGCAAATATTATAACTCCTTATTGTCTTATAAGACATTTGTTGTTCCAGTGTGAAGCTTTTCTTTGTTTCCTTGGTGACTGTGCCTGCTGTGATCATACCACAAAATGCAGACTTGCAGGTGGAATGAGCAACTGATGCTTAATATTTGAACCTCTTTGTTAACAGCAGTGACCTGCTGCTAAAGAGGAGAAAGAGATTCTGATAAATCTGCATTATAGGGACAAACTTTTCTAATTAACTGTGAGTTGGTTTGGAAACTTGTTAAGGGTACACATTAGCAATTTGCATTCTAAAGGTAACAAATAGGACTACCTATTTGATAAGAGTATCAATAATAAGAGTGTTCTTTGTGTGTTTTCAAGGAAAGAATTGCAAATCAAATAATATTAGTGTTCTTCATCTTGTTTACATCTGTTTCATTAGCAAGTAGATAAAGAAATATGCAATGTGATAATAGGGTAATACATTATAGTTCCATAACCCAATTAAGCTGCAATGATTACATGGAAATGAATCCATATAGTATTCAGATTGTATCATCTCAATGTTGTTTACATTTGATTTTTAATCTCTTGTGTTCATTGTATACCGTTAACATCTTTGACATAGTAAGATGCCTCGGTTCTGTTTGTTTCTAGTAGAAATGCTGTATTGGCAAAGCAATGGATTTGGGTTTTTTTGTATTACCTGCTAATATTTGCTTAACAGTGGAGGAGTGCAAATGAGTCATGTAAACAAAAATAGTATAAAATTGCCTATATGTTACTAGACTCTCCCAGTGTCTATGAGCCACACAAAAAAAAAGAAGAAAAATTCCACATAGTGCTAAGTCAGAAATGTGAGTTGTTGTTTAGTAGTTTACATTCAGCAGGGTCAGAAGCATCTAACCCTGCAGTTTTCAAAACTGGAACACGTACTTGAAAGTCATGAGTTTATATTAAAATTATTGAACTATAATTGGTTTTAAATTCATTGCTAGGAAAGAGCTTGTTATTTGAAGAAATGTGTAAAAATCTAAACCAAGAACATATGAGTAGTATAAATGGTGTTATTTTGTTTAGTGATACCACCTCTGCTACACTAGTGCTCCACTTTTATAGTATCTAGAGTTTCAGGGGAAAATGTTATCTTTTTATAGTGTGATATGAAAATTTTAAAGTCTAATATATTCTGTGAAAAACTGTAGTATGTTTTATTACTTTGATCTTTTCAGTGTTCAGTATTTTGATTGGCTGGACATTTTGCTTCTTCCCCACAGGTTTCTGAGACTGTAAACAGGGGAAAAATTAGAGTAGCCAGTCAGTCAAATTATAGAATATTGAAAAGGTCAAAGCCATACAGGACTCTACTTAACTTACAGAATATATGAAGCAATAAAATTCTGATAGCTTGTTCTTGTGCCATGGGTTGCAACAAGAGAGAATAATGCTGTAGTTTGAATCTATACCTATGATGGTAATTATGAGAAGGGAAAATGGTGCAACCATAACCTACTGTCATCCTGACAGTCTTTTAATTTTTAATATAAAGGCTTTTTAAAAAGTGTTCTGCATGTAGAGCTAGAAATATACTTTTAAGTTTATTGAAACTGAGGTCTCATATAAGCTCAAGCTGTAACTTTTTTTCTTTCTTTATAATCAAAGTGAGACTGACTAAAAACAAAGGGACAGAACAAAAGCAGAAATATGCTATCTATCATTTATAATGCTTTGCATAATGTAATGGCCACAAAGATGTGATCATGATTATAGAAATGAAATACAGTAACAATGTCTGATCTGATAGTTTGGTATAGTAACTTTAGGAAAAATTGATCTTCCAGAGGAAGGTAAACTATGTCCAAAGACTCATATATTTCCTGATATTATTTTCCAAAGTAGTGGTAAGGGAAATGAGTGATGGAAACACTCCATTTAAGAATTAAAATTAAAATTCTAATTCCATTGTTCTTTTTTTAGCAGAAAAAATGAAACTGTTTTCTTATTTGAAAACTAACTAGTCCTTATAAAATCCACCTACACTACTTTTTTTCTTCTGGTTTCTTTGTAAGTGTAAATTGTATGACTCTCTAATGTCTCCATGTGGGCCTGAGCCCAACAGAAACATTGAGATACAGTTAAACTCTACCAAAGCATGTTAAGTACTACTTTTTAAACTTTTAGAAAGTTGCAAATTCAATTCCCAGTGTAACCAGCTCAAGGAAGATACTTCATCAGAACTGGAAGCAGTTAGATACTAATTGACTTCCCGCTTATTAAGTAGAAAATTCCAAACATTTGGATTTTACCTCCACGTTCTTTCTTAAAACTGTAAGACAGGTGGGAAAAGTGGAAAGGGATGGGAAGTGTAAGAGATGAGGGAAAGTAGAAGTTAAGGGGCTTTCTAGCCATATCAGGTAGTCTTTTATACCAGTTCATCTGCCTTGTCATGAGATTTACTTTTTGCAAGATAGAAAAAGTTGATGTTTCAACACCTTTGTAGTCATTTATTACAGTGCAAATGCCTCTGGACTAAATAGAATAATGATATATTTGAATATATGTTTTATGCTATAGTATTACTTTGTAGTATTTAATGATTGAAAAGAAGTAACTGACATCTCCTGGCTCTGATCTTGTTAATTAAGATACAGATAGATTTTCCATAATATTTGTATCACTACCAATTTCGATTACATTAGTACCCCAAGGTGAGTTGTGTAAGTGTTAGGGACAAAATCTTTTGTTCATTAAGAGTTTATACACCTAATAGGGCCACAGGTAGGAGAAGGACATCTTATTAGGCACTGTATTTTTGATGTCCTTTTGTGTGGCCTGGCTGTTTATTAGAAATATATAGTAGCATTATCTTAGACTAGGAAATAGGAATATAAAGGAATGTTTGCCTAGTGTCTGCCCAGCTAAACTGATAACTGATGTCTCTAAATTAAGATGTACATGACTTCCTATTTCCTCTTAAAATATGTATTGATACTGTGTGAATAAAAATTTGGTACAACAGGAGCATTTCTCCATATGGGAGTTTGTGAAAACCTACTACCTCCTACTTACTGACTGTTCAAATATGCTCTCATGTATTTTCATTTTGGTAAATGCCTTTTAGCATTGCCTTACTAAATGAATTTTTATAACAGCAATCCATGTCCATTCCCTGCCTTCCTTCTCCCTTGGAGAATTAACATGGCTGTTGTTGCAACTGCACTGCTGATGCACCTCTAACAGAATGGGGTGTCTTGTCAGGTGACTGAGGGGCACTACCATAAAAACTGATGTGTATGAGTATGAAATCTTTCAAGAATTCACAGCCTTACATGCAGAGTTGGAATCTATAGTCTGAAAGAACTTTAAGAGATCTTTGTCCACCCACCTTCCCAAAGGCAAGTCAGTCATGCCATGCCACACCTAAAAGGTAGTGATCAGGTTTGTTCTCAAAAAAATTCCAAGAACATAGGCTTCACCTTTTCTCCAGTGTTCACCTGTCCTTTACAGGCTTCTTGGGACAAATGAACTGAATCTCTTTGGCTACAATTCGTTCACATTGTTCCTCGGTTGGCTGTGCTGACGGAGAACACTATTTTCTTGCCTCCCTATGGTTCCTTTATGCATATTTGTAAGCTCCTACCTTCATTTTCTTCAATCTTTTTTTTCTAGACAAAAATAAGAACAAGCAAAAAACAAATGAACAAATAAACACTTGTTGCTTCCCGCACTACTCCAGTCTGCTATCTTGGACTGCATTATGCAAAACATAGCGGAGTCCATCTGAGTCAATCTTGTCCAGGCTAAGTAGACTGGAAGAAATACTTTGCATTCTCTGTGCATGACATTTCTCTTCACATGGAACTTATTCCATAATAAGTTTTTCTGGCTGCAGCATGATATCAGACATTGTAGAATTGATCTTCACAAATACAGAACATCTCCTACTCCATGACTAAAATCATGAGGCCCTGTGGATATTCAAATACTCTGAATATTGGCTATTTAAATTTTCAAATGAAGTTAAAAAATTCAGACCAGAGAAAATCTCAAGAAACTCTGCTGACTGCTAATGCAGGTGGAGGATTAGCAGCATGAAGGCAAATCAAATTCAACGTGCCAAATACAAGGTTGTACATACTGGAAGTAGACTGAATGATACAAGCAGCAGAGTTATGAATAGTGTCTTTATGTTTAACGATGCTCTTAATGTGCAGCGAGTATAGATATTTTAACTGTAGATATAGCTGCATTAGAAAAAAACATGTAGTTAAACTTGCTTGACATTTGGTGGTTGTTCTAACTTTATTAGTTTCTTACTCTTTCGTTCTCTTAAATCATCATATGCATATGTTTTTTAACTCAAATTTTAAATATAGAAATATACTCAGCAGTCTTTTAGAAATCACAGATAGGAACATAATTTAACATTTTCCCTTTACAATAATATAGAGGTATGACAAATGCCAGTTTACTGTATTTAAATATTATTCTAATCTGAAAGAACAAGTTTTGCAGTAGAGAGGTGACTGAATATGTTGGATGGATGAGTTAGCTACACTGAAATTAGAAAAATATAAAATATGTGCAAAAGACCTCCACTGGTTTTAATTCTCGGTAATTCTTCTTACAGCAGAAGGCAACAGATTTTCAGTAATGGAAAAAATACAGATTTAGTGTAATCTATAAAATCATGTGTGTTGTAGGAAAAAAGGCAGAAGAAAGTGTAGTGTGTGTGTATATACTAACCAATAGAGGGAGAATTTAGTATTCAGACAAAGAACCTGGGAATTCAGAAAACGCAAATAATCTCCACATTGGTAAACTAAGATGAAGTTACAAATCATATATATATATCTCATATATATATATATCATATATATAATATTTTATATATATATATATTATGAACTTAATATTCTGTTACACCCCTGTCTTAATTAATTTTGATACAGTTAAGTAGTAGGGAACAGACACTTCTGAGACAGATAAAATGTTATGCCCACAGCCACTTGAAAATTAAGCAATTTTACTGCTTTCTAGTGATTTTAACATAGAAATTATTTTCCTTGTTCCTAGTATACAGGTAAACTGATTAGCTATGTTCCATATCAAAAGTTAATTCCAATGATAAAAAAACAATGATGCAGTCTTTCTTCTCCTGAAAGAAGCTGAGAGTTCATATTCCCAGGAGCAGTGATGGAACTTCTCATGTGATAATAGATATGAATGCTTCAGAGAAGATAACAAGTTAGCTATGATGATAAAGCAAATACTTGTGAACAGCACAGAATGATCTAGGGGGATTTAGATGAGTGAATTGTATGGTAAATGCAATTAAAATTAGTGTGTGTAAGGCTGAAGCTTATAAACAAAAGGAGAGAAAATGCCATGAAAACAAAATATTCTGAGCTGCTTCCTTCAGAAAGCATGCCATACTTCTTCAAAGAGGAGAGAAAATGCTGAGCCCTGCCGCACTGACACAGATGCAAATGCTTGACCTCTCTTTCTGGGCACCTGTTGCAATATCTTCTCATGCTGTCATCATTGGATGCTGTCACTGGGTCTCATATAGTTCTTAAATTCAGCAAGTCTCTGCAATGCCAGTGAGAGTTCCGTGCCTGCCATTGGAAAGCAAGGGGGCATGTGAAGCACCTTTCAGTTGATAGTTTCTGCCTCTGAATCTTGGGTTCTCCTTTACTGAAGGTAGTCCAGGCCATCCCAGTTTGTTTTCTTAAAGAATCATAGGATCATAGAACAGTTTGAGTTGGAAGGGCCATTATAAACCATCTAGTTCCACCCCCCCTTTCACTAGACCATGTTGCTCAAAGCACCATCTTCTCAGCCTTAATCATTTCCTGGGATGGAGCATCCACAACTCCTCTGGGCAACTTGTTCCAATGTCTCACCACCTTAATATAAAGAATTTCTTCTTAATATCTAATCTAAACCTATCCTCATTCATTTTAAAACTGTTCCCTCTTGTTCCATCACTACACTCCATGACAGTCACCCTCCATCTTTCCTGTACGCCCCCTTTATGTCATCTTGAATTTCTGTGACTAAGAGGAAAGATGACCAGAAGCTCAGACATTTTTAAAACTTATAGAATAACATTTTCCCTCCTTTTTTTGGAAATGAAATTATCATCTCAGAAAAGAAGAAGTAGGTGAAGATGTGCCAGCAACAGATGTAAAGTCTATCTGCACTGTGGAAATTCTGGAGAGGTTGACTCTATTCTTGAAAAACTGTTTTCCCATTAGTAGAGGGAAATATACAGTACCAAGTGAAACTTCTGCTGGGCCCTTTCACTGTTCTACAGATGTGTTTGGAGAAACCAAAAAATATATTCCATAAAACAGGTGGAAAGAGGCTTGCTCTCTGTTGTAAAATATGAGCTTGAGCTGCAAAAGTGCTGCTGACTCATTAATTTCTATTTTGGTTTGGTCAGAATTTTAAAGAATGCTTTTCAGTCAAGTAAAATTGGCATTAAAATCCAAGGTGTTGCTTTGTCTCTTAGGCACCATGTCCTATGTGGCACACTGAAAATACTATAAACCAGAGTTTTCTGTTGCTATTGTTATGCATACAGATTAGATACAACATATCGTAAGATTTTTCACGTTATCCAAGACACCTCTATTCTGATCTGGAAAAAGGGTCTGGCTATCTCTCACTATCTTGTAATCCTTGGCCTTCCTCAACACTGATAGAGAGGGATCAAGCGTGAAGCACTTTGTGGGTAGCAGTTTGACTGGGCATGTCTCATTTTATGTGGACTGAGAGTTGGTTCGTGTCTTATAGTTTTTAATGAGATTAATTTGTTCCCAGCAAAGCATGTATTCAGACAATCTCAGTGGAGGTGAAGAATACTGTATTATTACTTGCCCCTTCAGCCAAAAAATCATTCTCAAAGAAGCCATCATATTGACATGCAGGTCTTGAGGTCTGTTATTCTATTTTATTTTTACAGATTTATTGGTTTGTTTGTTTAAAGATGTATGTACAAGTAGATTTGTATTTTTTGTTATTACTATATTCATAAAGGTAAACCATGGACTGCAAGCAGTAATCACCAGCTTTTTTCTTGGCCTTAATAAGAGGAGAAATCTGATAAAATTCAAAGGATTTTTTGCCTTAAAAAACATTTCACAGAAGTGACCTAAGTTTTAAAAATAACTTTATATTTGAAGGAAGATCAGTCCAAGAGAAATATATTTTATTATTTTTTCTATATTTCAACTGAATCAAGAGATAGACAGAGACTGGTTAGAAAATTAACACCTGAGAGTTTCAATTTGGGTAACTTTATATAAACAAATGGCTTACATTGCCTTCCGTGAGGACACTCACAACTCTGAACCTAGACACAAGCATTATGAACTATACTTTGTGAAACTAAAGTCTTAAGAACAGCAGAAAGTTCTTTTTTAACTAAGGGCTGGACAAGTTACACCACGGAGGAAGAAGGTGGAGAGCAGGGAGAACATAATCACTTGAAAGTGATGTCATCTCTCCTTTTCTTGAAAACTCTTGTATTTCTTTTTGTCAGTGTATAGGCTTGACACTGTGCCTAGGAATTATTCCTTCCATTTCTCTTCCTCTATCTTCCATATGACCTAGGTTCCATTTTACCAGGTCACATATCATTTAAGAGACAGACAACAACATTTTATAAATTGACAGCTATGACAGTAAACTGATGTCAAATGTTACACAAAAATCTCATTTTTTTCTATGCATAATTTAGAGCTCCTGAAATGCAAATGTCTGGCAGTTTTTAAAGTGAAATACTGGTGCATATTTAGTTACTTTTTGTATCTCAACATCTTCATTGCACCAATAGCAACAGCATTAATAGCCTTGATACTGAAGCTCTTTAGAAAGTACTTTAATGTGACTGCATAATATAGTAAAGTTCACTGCATTTTGGTACAGTGAATTTCTTTTTTAAAATTTTAAGTTCAAAATCAGAGATGTGATTACAGCTTTCTCAAATTTGTTTGCTGGCTCAGTATAAGAGAGGGTTTTTTAGAGTTTTTTTACAGTACTTGGGCATGAATCAAAAAATACTGGGGATCTTAACAGTGTGTTCAAGTCAATGGCTATTTAGGAGCCTAAATAAAAAATAGGCATCTTAAGGCTTCACTGACCTATGTGATGCTTCTGCTTAGATATCAATGGCTCTCTACTTTCTTTATTTCCAGTTAAGAATTCCAGACCTATTTAGATAAAAAAGAAGTTTAGATTTTGTGACCATGCATCGGACAATGTTATGGTGTCAGTTGGTTGCAGCAGCTCAGTTTTGTGTCCTTTCTTTGATCTGGCCAAGGACATGCTCTAGCCATGCTGCAAGGTTCATCCTGGAGAGACACACAAGTCGTTTTTTCACCTGAGAAAAATGTTTGCCTATTTATTACAGGGTGTTTTCTCGGGAAACTGATCAGGAATTGAGATGTAACTATGAGGGTTGAAACAAGTTTCTTAAAAATATTCTCGTTACCTTATTCTACCTAGTTAACATATAGAGCTATACATCAGGTCAGTTGAGAGGCAGATGTTATCTTACAAAAACAAGATTTAGAAAAGGATTTGAACCTGGAAAATCAAACTAAGGTCTAATCCTACTGCCAAGACTTATATAAATGGTTTAAAGTGGTAATAGAAAATCCCTTCTGTATTGTGCTAACGTCAGCTCCAACTATGTGCAAGCTAAGTTGCAAATACTGCCTATTTGCCAACTGTAATGGTTAATAACATAATAGATTTTCTCTAAAACATTCTGCTTGTTCTGTATGGATGCATGTATTCAATATACCTGATTTTCTAAACTAGAAGAGAATCAATGACTGAAAAATTTTACTTGACTGGTCTGCTTACCAGATAGATCCATGTTAATATAAGACATCCTGAGAATGACAACAAACACAGTTACAAAAATCTCAGCTTCACTTTCATTCATGATGTATCCTGAATATACTGAGTGTGATATTTGATACTTTCATAATTTCAGTCTTATCTTTGACAAAATTACACATTTCTGAAATCTTGTAAGTGAAACCTAATCATTTTTCTGAGCGTATGACAAAGAAGGTTTTGTAACAAGATATATTAGGGATGGTATTTTCACCCACCAAGATTTGTTCAATCTTTGAAATCCTTGAATGTGAACTGCATAGTATTTTACACTATTGTAGAGGGCTTTGTAAATCCCAAAGTTTATGACAAAGAAACCTAGTATTTTTCTTCACATTTTACCAGTGAGGGAAACTGATGTGTAGAGGAATCAAGAAATGTGTTCATGGCCAGGGCAGCAGCAATAGGGGCCAAGTAGAGAGAGGACTCAGCAGCTTGCTTGTTAGTCCTTCTTGTGAGGCTTGAAAAGCACTGCTGACCTAGCACTGGGCTGTTGCAGGTTTCCTTATGACTGCAATTAGATCCCAGAAGTTTTTGTAAGCTTTGTTGCCCATTCTGCTAAGTGCATTCTTTTGTCATGCTGTCATTTATTTTCTGGAAAGGGGTTTTTTGTTCAGGCCTCATTCATTTGAACACATGAAACATAATATGTCTCCTCTACTTCTGAATAGTTTTTTTTCCTGTGCCATTCTTGTAGCAAAAGTATTTTCAGTCAAGTTTCATCAACTATGTAGAAAATTCCTTTCATTTGGTTATTCGGTCCTTACCAGGTGTACAGGATTTGGCTGGGATGGAGTGAATTTTCCCACCACACTCACGCCACTAAGCTATTTTAAGATTTACCTTCATCCAGTAACTTCATTTTTCTTTCTTTGCCTTCGGCAGATGTCTGGGCTTAAAATACATATTACAGTTTTGCAAGGGTGTGATTTCTCACTGTTGATATTCCTCATGGAATACATTGTTTTAGTAGTCCATAATGTGGTAATCTGATCTACAAATACACAGTACTGCCATCAGCTTCTTTGCATTCAGAAGGTGCTTCTGCAACATGCACAGGCAGTTGTTGATGTTGCTGGTCTTCATACCTAAGTCAGAAAGGATGAGCATTGGACCACAAGGTTCACTAAAAGAGAAAAAACCTTCCCACCAGAATATGATACCTGCCAAAACAGAAACAAAAGCTCAATTCTATATTATTTCTTTCCTTTCAATTTAAATAGATTTTATTCAGTAGAGGTGACACAGGGACTATCCCAGCTAATAAAAGTCGTTGGAGGATATTGATTTGAAATTATGTGTCTTGGGGAAATCTTGCCAGTAAGTGTTCACCATTAAAGTACAATGGACATTTATGGAGCATTTTAATAATATTTGCCTATATCTACTGTAGACCTGCAACTGAAAAACCTAATGTGGATATCAGAAAGAATCTGATAATACTTTGATGTGAACTAGAAATATTTTTTATTTGTGTACTGAACTGCTCTTGAATGCACATTCACTGAATGAGTGACCTGGAGTGAACTGGTATTGAAAGAAAGCTGAGTGAACTGGAATTGGAAGAAAGTTCACAGAACTTAAACAATATTAAATATGGTTTTAGTTGTTGGGTATGGTTTTCAGACATATATGCAAATGTTTGAAGTTGTCTCCTTTTGATCCTGCTGTGATATATTCAAACAGGTGGCCATGGAAAGTGGTTCTCTCTTGGATTCTACCCTCTGTTTTGCTTCCTGGCTTGTTATGGTTCAAACACAACAAACTTCATTTGTATTGAGAAGAAAGTACCATCTGCCACTGCTTTCCAGTTTACTTCGTTTCAAATTTTTTGTTCTTGTGTTCAGGAGGATGGGGTGATAAAAACAGAGTGAAGAAGAAATTAAACTGACAGAATATAAATATTCCCTCCTATGAACACTAAGGCAGTTAGAACTGCAGATTTATAGGACACCAGGAAAGAAGACTTGACTTTGTGAATATCGAGGTAAAATACTTTTCTGTATCAGAAAAGCTGTTATGAAGCTATTATATTAGTAGGTACCAGAATGCCATCTCTTATAACTCATGAGAAGCTTCTCTGATTTTTTTTGTTTGTTCATTATCACAGTATTTTGTTTCCTTTTCCACTTCAAAAAGCATACCATTCACTTTTTATTTTGCTGATGTCTGCCTTTTATGTACTTAATCTTTTTATTATCACCATGGTAGAGTCTGTCTGGAGCACATTGTAACATTCATTAGGAACACTTGACTCCCAGAGGTGGTTGAGTACTATAAGACACAGACTGCCTGCAAGCTGCTTCTTTCTGAGTTCTGACCATGTGATAGAAGATATTAAAGCTTTAAGTTTCATTCTCAGATTTGAGTAGTCTTGCAAAACTATTAGCCTTTGAGGTGATCATTGTTATGTATTGAACACCAATGAGGTCAATCAATCAAATTTTACTCTACTAATAAATTTCATAAACTTAATAACATTAAGGGTCCAGAACAACATAAAACCCACTGCCTTAGCTTATTCTTTATGTTAATTCTAACCTTAAAGGGAATTTGTGATCTGTACAAATGCATAACTACTATAATTAACAATCTGACTTTTGTCTAAATTCTTCTTCGTGCACACATAGAATTTCCTCTAAAGAGCAAATTTTCAATTGTTTTTGTTATTAAGGACATGTCCACCATTACCTTTTCAAGTGTAGTTTCTGTTTTAAAAGACTAACCTGTTTATACTACTATAAGCTAATTGGTTGGGGTTAATAGTAGTTTTAGTTGAAGCAAAAATGTAAAACAAAACAACAACAACAAAAAACAAACAAACAAAAAACCCACAACAACCATATCGTGTACCTTTTATTAGATATGAAGTTATAATATACAGTAGTTGGCCAAAGTTTGTTATCATTCATTCTGCTTCTTTTTTTTCATTTGCCATTACATCAGGGAGATGGATTTTTAAGGAATATAATTTGTATCATCTGATATCTAAGCTCTGCATTCCTTGTTTTCATGGTGGACCAACTCAATCAAGTCAAAGGGAGGAAAGAATACTTTTGCTGTAAGCTAATATTTTAAATCAGACAGCTGACAAGCCACAACTTCTTGTTTCAACAGGAGGGCTTTCTGAGACATCTTTCACTTGCAAGGTATTTCTTCTGGTTTAAACTTCTCATCTCGTCTTGAGATGCTGGAAGGTATAGCTCTATAAACTCTTTTGTTGCAATAACTGCTGAGACTTTTTATCTTTAACAAGCTATTCAAAATTAAGGAAAAAAATTCTAATATGGTTAGATGAAATCCAGGACATTACAGCTATCTCTATATTTAACTCTTATTAAACTTTTTGCAAGTGAATTTAGTATTTATTAACATGACTCAGCTAATATACTTAGAGATAGGGGTCTTATTGTCTGTGGTTAGATACATTGCTCCTCCCAAGGTACTGCTATTAGGAGCTAATGTTCCTTCACAAAACTCAAATGCTCTTCACCATGACTCTGTATCACTGCTCTCTCCTGAAGAGGCTGTTACTCATTTGTCATTTGCCATGACTTTGAGGAAGAACATGCACATCAATACAATTTGACTCTTATTTGCTCTTATATACTCCACAACTGCATCCAAATCAAAGTCTGGTACAGAAGAATTCTTTAGTATTGGAGTGCAAATGATTAACCTGATTAGCTCTGAGCTCACACTAGCTGAATGAACTGAAAGAAGCCCTCTTTTCCAGGGCATTAAAATACTGTTTTGATTTATATTAAGCTACAGGTTGCCATTATAGTTAGGTCTAGAATTCTTTAATAGACCAATTTAATGTTGCTTTTGTTTTGAGCAGTTTAAGAAGGACACCAAGAGACCAAAGGGGAAGTTCTAGGACTCTTATCTAATACTATGTTTCTACAGAACAAAGTTGACTAAGAGTATCAGCATGAACTGTAATAAAACTAAATATCAGTTACTGAATTTTAAGTTGTTCATGAAACCATCAAAAATTATATTCCTTGAAACATATCACCTTACAGAAATGTTAACCAAACTCCCAAAATTCATGGAGAGGTAGATACATATTAACAGAGTGAGAACCTTATAAAGCTGTGGACTAGCTGTTCTCTAGCTCAGAACAGCATTGAATGGCCTCCTGTAAAGCCATTATTTTATGTTAATAAATTACCAGAAGGACCGTTTAGCAGTAATTTATTTAATTGAGATTAAATAAAGGATGAACTTAATTTACCATTATGAATTAAAGCAGAGCTCAAGGCCATAGAGTCTTGACAAACAGGGGAAAGAATGATGGATGCAGGCAGATAGAATCTATTTTTAAATGGCTATTTCTCTGGTTTTGAGTTGTGACCAATTTTCTTCCTAAGGAGACTTTAGGAGAGCAGAATAGGGTTTTTTTTCTATTCTCATTCTTTCTTTCTTTTTTTTTCATTCTTTTTTTTCAGTGCCATTTTCTTATTTTGGTACTTGAAATATTGCCTACTATATTTGTAAATTGATTGTGCAGTAACAAAGAGCTTGAAAGAATAAAAAGATATGAAAAGTTTGTTCTACATAGTGCCTTCTGTTGTTTGTTGTATCCTGATGAGTCAAAATATGAGACAGAAAGAGAATATGTAGGGTAATAGGTTCACTTGTGTTATATGGCAAGCATCATCTTTCTTCTGTGCACCTAAATGTCAAAATTCCAATGCCATGCACTACTGGCTGGAGAGAAGTTGAAAGTACTTTCTGAAGGGGAGTCAACAACCAGAGTGCAATGAAAACATCATTTTGGTGTGGGAGGAGCTCACCTTACATCAAGTTTTTTTGAGGGATTTCCTTTACATTTCCAGACAGAATAAAAGGAGTCCTGTAGTCATTTGACTCACATCCAGCAAAAGTGTCATGCCTCAAAAACCCCATGGAGAGTCAAGACCTACAAAATCTCTATAGTGGGGAGCTCATTTGGGGGACTTGGAAGGGGGAGTAGGTTATTCTTGTTGATACGTATCTCCTTATGGAACTCACAAGTTTGCTCTGTGTGTTAGTGACCAAATTATTGCTCCTGGGCTGAGTTCCTTGTTTGTAAAGGTCAAAGGTACTGTTCAGATTTATTCACTGTGCTGTTTTTGATAGGTTTTAGAACTCAGCTCTTTGTCGTAATTAGTCCTTACACAGTTCTTTCTTGAACTTCCCTCTGTAACAAGTAAATGTAGCAGATTTCTCAACGTGGCTGATGGGGAGGTCTCTTTTTACATGCAGAAAATAAAATCAATATGCTTATATTACTCTTGCTTTCATTTCAGTAGTTTTTCACATGGTGAATCCTTAACAAGGATTTTCTTGCAATAGGTTATGGCAAGTGAGTAATTTAATTTTCTGAGCAATCAGAAATGGAAAGGAGAAGGAAGCAGCTGTAGCTTCAATGCCAAAAGAAATGGCATTGAAGATGGCACTTGAAGTGAATATACCTTGTAGCACTGTTCAGCTAGTGTTCTGCTAGATTACTGGCTATGATGCTAGTAAATTTGTCTTTCTGACACTGTTTATTCCCTTGTTCTTTTGTTATGTTTTGGGTTTTGTTTATTTGGATTTTTTTCTTTAAATTAGACTGCAAGCCCCACAGAATATAGACTATATTTTATTTAGTGTTTGTACAGCATGAATCACTTGATCGATAGCTAGATGTTATGCTGATGGTAGTAGTAATAATATCAATAACAATAATACCATGAATAATCACTAGCAGTGATCATGGATAATCTGCAGAAGAGCCATATATTGCATGATGGCTTTGATTTTTGCTTCAGGACATAATGTTGCACTACAAACTGTGCTGAAAGAGTCCATGGCAAGGATTTGAAATAAAATATAAAGGATTATGCCTTGTAAGTAATGTAGACATCTGAATCAAAGCCTGAAATGTAAATTATACCTTGCCAGATGCATATTTAAATATCAGACCACTGTCTGTTCATTTGTGTAGGTCTTTATTATCTCTTCATGAGCATTTGCTCATCTGCTGTTTTCCCTGAGGAGGTGCTGGAAATATTGATTCCCAGTAGCTGATATGCAGGTTCTTCCTAGGTTATTCAAATCCTACTGAGGTGTTGAGTTTTGGTATGTTGAAAAGAGCATCATAGAGCCATCACATGCAGTTTGGCACAGTTGGAAGTACACAGGAGGGTAAATAAATTGAGTGAATGTGCAACCTAACTGGCCATTTTGCTTTAGAAGATATGGCACTGTTAGGTCAAATGTGAAGTGGATTTGCACTGGTGGAATAACTTTGCATTGCTTCTGCTTGGACTGTTCTTTGCTGCTATGTAGGTAGAGGACTTGAGGCTTCTCTGCTGTCATTTCTTCACCCATCATGAGAACTACACTGGTAATAAAAGCTTAACCAAACAATGAGTGGAGAAAAGCAAAACCTTATTGAATTTATTTTATTTCAGTGAGCTGCGGAGTGTATTAGATTTCTTAGATGTATGAAAATATTAGGATCTTTATTGCTCAATTAAATTATGCTTTTTACATGCTATCTTTGCTTTTTAAAAATGGAGTGCCAAAAGGCTGAAAGAACGAGACAGAAAATAGGTTCAAAATATACAAAATTTACAAGAGATGTTTCCATTTTAAAATGTGCTTAATACTCGAGTAAATAAACAAAACCAATTTCTTTGCTGTGGTTGAAAGATTAAAAGCATTAAGCAAGCCCCTCATCTAGAAGTTATTATCTGTTCCCGGAAATTATAAAAAACATGCCTGCATCAGCATTTCAAGCATTTTAAAACCTTCAATATTTATACTGATTTAAGGAAAAACCTGTCACTTCTTTTATCATCCTACTCCCTGCTCCTCTCACTCCCATATTCAGTGTTAGAAACTGAAGTGATTAATTCTGAAGGGGTGGATTTAATTGCCTTGATTGTCTTTTTGGCTTTCATTGTCATCTGTATTCACTTTCTTTTCTTTCCAAATATTCATTGATTTTGTCCACTGCTAAAGGTGATTGGTAAAACTATTCAGAACTAATTGAAAAAACGGTGTTTGCAATAACAAATAGAAAACAACAGCAGCTATTAGTTACCTCACTAATAATCTGCAGTATTCTCACTAATGGAAGAAAGACTCCTTAATTCTGTAAGCCTTAATGCTTAGAAAAGATTTAATCAAGTTTTAACAAGTGGACCGGTCAAGGTAAACTGTAAATTCCTTTATTTAATAAAAAATTCTAACGAAGTTAAAAATAATTAGTAAAAATGAGCACTCCAGTCTACTTTGAAATTAGTTAATAACTTTTAATTTCAAAGGCATGTTCTTATTCCTCTATTGGATGTTCTAAGTTTGAATTGTTGCACATTTTGTATGAATCCATGTTATATGTTCTACATCATTTGTGAAAGGAGTGCATGGTTAGTTACCTTATGATTAAGATATTCTTAATTTGATTATTTCATCCAGATAGTACAGGGAGAGGGTTTTGTTGGGGTTTTTTTTGTTTGTTTTGTTTGTTTTTTTAATAAGCATTTTTCATTTGCACCAGGAATACTATGGCATTCTGCCTCTGTGCTGCATGCCTCATGATACCTTATGGCTTTGTGGTCTACCTGCCAAAAGTCAGTATAATCCTGGGACTTGGATGTTAAATTTAACAATTCTTATAATTTGTTTTCTTTTAAGCCATCTTCTTTTCTCATTTATTTATTTATTTATTTATTTTTATTTTGGTGGCAGGGCAGCTCACTTCTGTGAGTAAGGAAATCATCCACAACTTTTCAGATGATGCATCTAAGCAGGCTGCTTCAGGCATATTGAAATTCACTCAGTGGTTTTAGAAACACAGCAAACAAAGTTCCTTTAAGGCAGAGAAATAGAATGTAATAGAGTTTCTCTGTTTGTCTGTGTGTATGTTCACACTGGCATATGCAGGTGCTGTTAGCCAGCGTTATTAGGGTCACGTGCTAAACCCCTTGTCTCTGCATGTCCTTCTGTAGTTTTAAAAAGTGTTGGGCATACTATTTCCTCTCCCTTTTTTCCAATGTTCTGCTGAGTGGAAATAATCCTTCTGTGCCTGCCTAAAGCAGAGTGCCCTCAACTTTTTGTTATTGTAGAAACCCTCTTATTGCTTCCTTGAGGATGTATTTGTGCTCCTCATAGACCAGCGCAACCATTAAAGTGGCCTGTCTTTGACAGTACTACAGATAAAGCTCCAATTATGCCTTTTTACTGGGTACCGTGACCCCATTTTATTCAGATTGTCCTCTGAGTTTTTATCCTGATGAAAAGTCCTTTTCTGTCACACTATGGCTCCCATGCTCCATTCTACCTCCTCTGAGTGTAGCTATACTAGAAAGGGAGTTCTCAACTATATTGTCACTAGCCTCAAAGCCCTCAGATTCTTTTTTCTGGGAAAGCCTACTTTAATTACCATTAGGAAAGGCAGTAATTCGTATAGTGGCATATAACACCTATTAGTCATTCCTGTAGCTTTTAGATAGATTAGCTTCCTCTTTGACTATTCCCCTTGAATAAGCTTCTGCATAACGCATGGTCTTGAACCTCCACCATTATTCAGCTTCTAATTTTTTCTTGGCTGTTAGTGCAGGGTTTGAGAGCCAGCATGTTTAGTTTGACACAGTGCAGTCTTGAGGAAGGATGGGCACAGCAGAATGCCTAGGTGAGAGGGAAGAAGGTCCTGCATTCCAGGATAAGATATTAAATTTCTTGAAGCCCTTCCTCTCTGGAAGCTGCTGCATCTGCTGAGAAGAACAAGGAAACTAAGACTTCACGTATTTGTTCCTTGGGGGATGGGGGGTGGGGGACACAGGGCACGGACAGGTTTCTGCAGCTGTGTTGCAATTTTGAACTGCATATAATAAGCCGACTGTTATTCCATAAAGTGCCTACTTATTGTCTTTTGGGGGGTTTCTACTGCAGGAATTTAGAAAAGTACTCTGATATTCTTTTTACAGTTGCAGTTGCAGCTGTTTTCCAAGATCCTTGAAGCTATGGTTCTTAGAAGACATTCCTAGTAACAAGTGCAAGGGATTCTAGAAGGTATACTCTTTGATTCCAGTTTTCAATAGGAGAGCAAAGACTTTCTCATCTCTTGTATGTTGAGACACTCCGTTCACATAGAGATTTTTGAGCACTCCAGGGACCTTGCCTAATTAAAACCATGTAGATAGAAGAGATTTAACTGTCAGTATTCCATTTATGTTAGATACCAATATTCTGCTGTATGATTTTTCTAGCAGTTGATGTACCAACAGTCTGCAAAAATCACAAACTGTTTTAGCTGTTGCTGCTCACTAGGAATGGATACAGGAATAGTGCAGACCCTTAATGAGACACACCTTCTGAAGCCACATTGGAGTGGCACAGAGTATGGTTCCCTTCTTCAATAAAATCCCCCTGTATCTCAAGCCAGTAATCTCTGGTGAGCAGACTGCCATATTTTTAAACCAAATTAGGTTTGGAATGAAAAGTCTGTAATTTTTTGGCAATGAACCTTCTTCCTTTCTTCAGTAGATGGTCTCAGAAGTATCAGTCATGTTTGCATCTCCAATATAAAAGAACTGGTAAGAGTTCACTTCTCAGGGGAAAGGGCTCTACGGCAAATATTTCTTTTTGCAGAAAAGAAAAGGGTGAAGAGCATCATTAGATACTGAAAATATAACTCTTTTTATTAGAAAGCCAGCATGTAGAAGATGACCTCAATTTCATTATTCCATTGCTCCAGAAGGGAGAGAGGATTCTGTCTTTTGACCTGCAAGATGCTGTCAAGTTATTACATTGGATTATATCTAATATTGGAAACAGAGTCAGATTGTTAACAAATTGGAGTCTTCCTTTAGATCTTTTCATAACAACCAGTATCTTCACAAAGATTTTGACTCTGATTGTTCAAAGAAAGCTGTGATTATCCTTCATATTGACTTATATAGAATAGCTCTTTTCATCAACTGATGAACTCTGCCAACCTCATTCTAAATGTCTCAGATTTGCCGAGCTGAAGTGTGAACTACTAGTTGATTCACTGTCAGTGCTTGGCATTTACAATAGCAAAACTGGACTTGATTGCAGCCTTTCTTTAGTAGCTAGAACTTCCTCAGTAGAAGGAGCTTTAATCCTGTGTTTTCTGTCTCTGTTGAATCTTTTAACTCTAGTTAACATTAAAGTCTTGCCTCACTTGAGTGGGTCATATGATTGTACATGTGTACTAGACTTTGAGTATAATGCTTGCAAGCATTGTATCTTTTCATCAGGCATCACGTAATGAAAAAGCTGGATCAATCAGACCACGACTTTCTTGATACAAACCACAGTAACTATTGTAATTAATATTCATATTTCCACATGCTAATCAGAGATACTAAATCGCATCTGCAAAATAATATAATTTTGTTTTCTTATTTTGTGCAGTATGATAACCAAAGATGCTTTCTTTGATACTGAAGAGCCCATTTGATGGGACCAAGGGCTCAAAGATTATACTCTGTGAGCAAGTTCAAAGATTATACTCTGTGTGCCTGAAGATATTTTAGTCAAGCTTTATGTTTTGCAGAATAGGAAATATGTAAGGTGATAGGCAGTATTACTATCATTCTGCTACATCAAACAATTGTGTACTGTTAGATCCCTTTCACTATACCTTAGTTATGCATTTTGTCTCTGGACTTGGTGCACAGGCTGTCAGATTAATCCCTTAGCCTGTCACCATTCAAGGATGAAAACTGTGAAAGTAAATTTCCATTATTTTATGATGCTAGATTGTGTGTAAAATGTTAAAATGATGGGTTAAATAATTTTTACTGGATCTACTGTAAAACTACTGTCTTCTTGATTCAAGAATCTTTAAAAAGACATGTAAATTCTGTTCCAGAACCAAATTTCCCCTTGGGTGTTGTAGTTGGTTGACCCTGGTTGGATGCCAGGTACCCCCTAAAGCCACTCTTTCCTTCCCCTCTGCAACTGAACAGAGGAGAGAAAAAAAACAGCTAAGGATTCATGAGCTGATATAAGAGCTGGGAGAGGTCACTTACTGATCACCATCACAGGCAAAACAGACTCAAAGTGGGGATTTTAATTAAATTTATTACTGACAGGATCAGAGCAAAAGAGTGAGAAGTAAAATAATCTTTAAAACACCTTCCCCCCACCCTCCTTCCTTCCATGTTCTCCCTCCTGCCCCCCAGCAGTGCAGGAGAACAGGGAATGGGGGTTACAGTCAGTTGTTGTTTCTGCCACTTGTCAGGGAGAGGAGTCCTTCCCCTGCTCCCATGGGGTCCCTCCCACAGAAGACAGTCCTTCACGGACCTCTTGGGCATGACTCCATCCCTCAGGCAACAGTTCTTCACGAAACTGCTGTCCCGTGGGGCACCTCCATGGGGTGCAGTCCTTCATGAATGAGCTGTACCGACGTGGGTCCCCCACAGGGGCCACAAGTCCTACCAGGGAAAACCTGCTCCAGCATGGGCTCCTTTCTCCATGGGCTGCAGGTCCCCAGCAGGATCCTGCTACATCATGGGCCTCCTATGGGGTCACAGCCTCTTTCAGATATCCACCTGCTCCAGTGTGGGCTCCACCACAGGCTATGGGTGGATCTCTGCACCCCGATGGTCCTCCCTGGGCTGCAAGGGCGCAGCTGCTCCACCATGGTTGGGACCACAGGCTGCAGGGCCCTCAGCTCCAGTGCCAGGAGTACTCCTCCCCTCCTTCTGCACTGACCTTGGTGTCTACATTGTTGTTCATATGTTCTCACTCTGCCCTTCCCTTGCTGTAATTTTCATCTGTGCAATAACATTTAAATAATATTTAAATATGTTATTGCAGAGGCATTATTATCATTCCTAATTGGCTCAGCCTTGGCCAGCAGCAGGAAGCCTGTCCTGGAGTTGACTGGCATTGGCTCCACCAGATAAGGGAGGCTTCTAGCAGCTTCTAACAGAAGCCACCCCTGTAGCCGCCCTCCCCACTACCAAAACGTAGTCACAGAATCCCACTACCTGTGTCCAAGATATATTCCTGATTTTGTTGTTGGAAGAGGGATGTAGATGTTTTCTTCATTTCCCTTCCTTCCTGAATTATTGCACATGGCAGTGCAGAACAGAATACCCAAACTATTCATGACTTCAACTACAAGCCCATGAAGTAACATTTTCAAGGCAATTTGTGGCTCTTGTTCCATTGACGCAAAATCACTAGAAATTGTTTTCTAGAAACTCCTGATTGTTCACTGGAGCTAAAAAACTTTGATCTTTTACTGGTTTCCTCAAATTTTATTAAAGTGCTGTTTGACTTTTGCATCCTGAAATTAATCTCTTACCCATTTTATTCATTTTTCTGCTGGTGGTTTTTGAGGTCTTTAATTGGACTTATTTTACCTGTCAGGAACTCTCTCATTCAGTGAGGTCTTGATCTTGTACTGTTTTCTATAATTAAACAGTCATTTGATTTACCTATGGCATGTTCCAGAAAATCTGCCCTATGAGTGGACATACATCCCCTGTATGTCCTCTTATATGATGTTCATTAAGAATAAAGGTTTTACTTCAAGTGGCCCCAGAGGGTTGTGTGGTAGTTTTTTTAAGAAGGAAACTACTTTGTCATATGCCTCCACTGCTGAGACAGCATTGTTTACTATGGTTGTTAGACATGTCTTATCTTCTTCTATCTAGTAGAAGGTTCCTTCTCTTCCATGTCAGTATTTTTGCCAAAGATATCTATAGTTAAATATTATCAATTGTGAATTGTCAATTTTCTCACGTCAGTTAGATTACCCATTTTGTCACAGATACTTGTGGATAAATGATTGTGTAAAGATGCAATGCAAAATGCAACTTGAATTCTAACAAAATTATCTACAGAAATTATTGTTGATTTCCTCCATTTATCCATTTATGCAGACTTTTGAAATTGCTGAGGTTATATCTTTCTCTTCAACTACTGGTCTGATAAAGTGCATGTTTCCATGATCCCTCTCCTCATGTCTGTATCCTAGAGAGTATTAACAAGGAGAATTGTCAGGGAAATCCCTTAAATATGTTGGGTGAGTAGTGAGATCTGTTGCAAACATATGGCTTGGCTAATCGTAGCAGCTATTCAGCATACAGGATTTTTCCTCAAGTCCAATAATTCTGTTTATATTCAAAGGCTGTCCACATCTTTTTTCTCTTTGCTGCTGAACTGAAACTTGTCATTGACCTCATTCAATTAGTATAAAAACCCTGCTAAGTTCGAGTTTTGCAGCACAATTAAAAAACTCTTACAGCAGCATTGATGTAAATGCCACATTACCCTGAATATGGAATATGGTTTTGTCATCTGGAATTGCCTCCTAAATGTGCTGAATTCTCAGGTTCTACATGAAAGCATAACACTTTTGCACTGGCACTGCAGGGAATGTCTCCTGACAGAAAGATGCTTTCCTCCATGAAATGATACTGGATATTCATCAGCCTCCATACCCTATGAGCTACATAGAAAGTTACAGTCAGATGTTTTAGCCTAAGTTTCACGCTGAACTGAGTTCTTCATGGTTGGAAGAGTCTTGTCCAAAACAGTTTATAGGAACTTCATGACTGTATGCCTTTTAGTAGCTGAAATTTACTTATAGTTGTGTTTACCTAAAATAAATTTCCCTTGATCTCCTAAAATATTCTTGGTATTTAAACAGAATATAAGAATTTTCCATAGGAGGGTCCATCTTATTCTCTGTATAAAAATACAGATATGTATTAAAATATACAGCTATGGACTTACACAAGAAATTTTTGCGTCAGATATAGATAATAGGTCTTGTGTAATCTTACATTGCCACACACACCAATATCATATTCCAGTAGGAGAGCTTCACTAAAATAAGAATTATTAATCAGAAAGTACAATTGTCACTTAATACTGAACATTTTGCTCCTCCTTTTGAAACTGGGGATGAGAAATCTGGATAATAGTGACAGTTGTTTAATCACATTATTGCTAAAAGCTGAGGAGTTTCTGTAAGATTTAAAAAGAAGATACTTGAATGTGTGGATACCATTCAGTATTAATTCATGTAGATGTTAAAATGTGTATTTTTTATTCAATGACTGGAAAGTGATAATTAGACAGGCCAACACATGTTCTTTCCTTTCAAAATGATATTGTGAAATTGGCACTAATAATCACATCTGTTTTTTCAGCATTGATGAGTATAAAATTAAAATTACTTTCTACATCACCTGCATATGTCCCTATGGCCATTCGAATATATTCCTTTATAATCATATGCAGTTAGAATGTTCCATGAAGGCCTTCAGACTTTTATGTCAAATTTTGTAAATTGTGTTTTTTCTTGAATGTTTTTGAGAAGCAGAAAAGGGGCTAAAGCTGTTAAAATGCTCTATCTTTCTTTGTTAATCTTCCATTGCCAAAACCATAAAAAGCTGATTCAGTAGTGTACTGATTTTTTAAATAGAAATCTTGCCTAGAAATACCATCCTTGAGTCATATTTTCTGGTTTTTTTCTTTTTTTTTTTAATCAATGTTTTCAGGAACATTGTAGTTTATAATCAGTTGGGCTTTTTTAACCTACTTTCATTTCTTCCCCCCTTCTCTCATGTATGGCTTATGCAGATCACTATGGCAGAAGCCATATTAGCTTTCAGAAACTAAATAGGTTGCACCATTTTCAGCTGTATTGCCAAACTTCTATGTTAAGTTCTTGACAATAACAAAAAAGTGATGCAGTCTGAGGTAGGCAGCATCTATTCTTGCTACTCATTTTTTATTTACACCTATAGAGAATATTTAATAACTTGCCCTGAGGATATTTAAACTAACCTTCATGAGACAAACGTTCTCAGCACTTACTGGTGGCATGTAAAGTTCATTCCAGCCCTTGGAGTTAGTTTACATTTGTGCTATATTTTTTTTTCTGTCTTAAAAATTGCAACTCAGTTTTCTAATGCCCTTTAAGTTTTAAACACTGATACAATTCTTTTTTTTTTTTTTTTTTTTTTTTTTTTTGCCAGGGCTATGTTGAATTTTGCCTTGATGAAAGTTTTTTAGCAAAATATGGCATTAGCAATGGTCAATGGCAATAATAGTGACTGTAAAATTAGTTGGTTACTTAGGGGAAAGGATGGCTAAATTTTTATTTCTCTGATCGGCATTTTTGGAAAAGGCTTAGTTATTCCCTTGGTTATTTCTTCAAGAAATTCCTTATTGCTTTTAAAAATTCAACATTTTTATCATATTTGTAAGATGAGCGCAACAATCTTTCTAATAGTATACCCCATTTTGTAATAATTTTGAAAATGTGGATCATAGCCTATAAGAATTCATAGACTATTGCCTTTCCAGGATATTCTACTAGAATGGGAATATATATATATACTTACAGGATTGCATGTAGAATTCCCTTTTTTTTTAATCTTCATTGCACAGTTAGCTTCCTAGTCACTGAGACGCTAGACAATGAGAGTGTCCCAAATACTGGATTTCTGGCAAGATAAGCTGCAGACTGCAGGGGAGATATCTGCCTTTCTCTTCATGGAGTCACTGAATATTCAGTAGGACTTACAAGTTCAGATTCGATGTCACACCTGACCAGGCTATGAACTGTTGTGGTGAGTTATCTTTGATTAACAGCCAAATCCTCACCTAGCACCTTGCAGATCTACCCCTGTTGAAAAGGAGCAGAAAATGGGATGAGAAAGCTCCAGGGCTGATACAGAGAGATTGCTCACCAAGTACTATTGTGGGCAAAACAGACTAAATTTTGGGAAAAACAATTTAATTTATTGCCAATTAAAATAGATTAGGGTAGTGAAAACCAAAGACAAACATTAAAATACTTTTCTTCCCCTCTTTCTCATGCTTAACTTCACTCCTTCACTTTGGACTTCTCTACCCCACATACACATCCCCAAGCAGCAGTATGAAGTGGGGGAGGCTATGAAGGTTATAGGGATAGTCACTCACAAGATTGTTCAAGACTGAGTCAGTGGGGTCAGCTAAGAGATGCTGAACAAATGAATAAGCTGAAGTTTTCTCTGAACAGAACAAGAGATGAGACTGTTTTCTTTTATGTTATTTTTTACATTTTCCTGTTCACATGTACTTTTCAAATGCCTCTGAGTTTTCTCTTTGTCTTTCTTTTCTTTTTATTTTTTTAAAGTGTTGCAACTGTGCTATATTGATGATAGAGATTGCGGCAATCTTAAATAGAAATGGAAGCTTTCTTTTACCTCTCCTGTTCACTGCCATAGGGCGCGCCTAATACAGAGAAGATTTTGTTTTGCTCTTCACTATTGTTTTCTCTGATGTGCATGGAGCACTGCTGGAGCAGGTGGTGGATTGGCTAGGTGAGTCATCAGTCTCCATGGGGCCAGTTTTTCATGGCGCAGTTAAAATCTCATTGTGCCTTATATTATACACAGTTGTTAACAGAGAGACAAGTGAACAGCAGGGACCAAGCACAAGATGAATAATAAAACAGGAAGCAAAATAAAGATTGCAAACCCAAACTGGGAAATGATCTACAAGACACATCAGTAAAATCAATACAGCCATATCAAATGATGCTAACTCAAAAGTAAATCAGTGTCTACATGAGTCTAACAACTAAACCAACTTCACATTCAGTTATGTTGAGCATTGTTTAAACTCAACCCAAAGTAAAGTTTATGCAAGAATGATGCACAGCTAACTCTAACCTCTTGAACATTAGACAAATCAGGGAGTTGAGTAGCTGGGACAGGAAAGGTGCCTGGTCATGGGTGACACAACTGTGAAAGCAGATTTTGAGGGTGTTCTTCCTTGATCATTTCCTCACTATCTTCAGTGGGCTGCCTTGGGACCAAGATCACAAGTGAGAGCTACCTCTCCCACCATTCAGAAACCACATTTTACCCCCCTCCTGTGGCATCCTGTGCTGCCTGTACTGAGAACTGGTTGCTGATTCTCTCCTGATTGAGTGTAATGCAACAGTCTGGCCACTGGTCTTCCAAATCTGCACATTTTTAGCCTTTTCCTGATTCTATCTCTGTAACGTACAGGGTTGAGTTTGTTCCAAGACTGTTTTTTCAAAACAACCTTATCTAAGGTTTAGCTCAGAGGTGGTAGATTGGAAATAACTCCAACTAACTACATTTGTTGGCTTAATATAACTGTACTTTGCCTTAGGCAATTTTGATTAAGAGAACATATAAATTAGTGATACTTCCAGTTTGAGGGATTGTATCTCCTTTAGGTAACACTTAATTGTTATTTTCAATCTATTTACTTCTGACATTCTGTCAGTCCACCCTTTCTTACACATAATGCATGAGAAGAATACTTAAAGTATACATGTGTTTTGACAGTAATGAACAATGCTCATAGTATTTGTATTTTCTAGGAGCTAAAGCCGCAGGAATGAATAACAGTTGGGAAGATACACATGTACAGGATATAAATGTCCAAGTCACAAGTGCTATATTGCTACTAGAAATCATGTATTTGAATTTCTATAAGAAATTTCAAAATAAACATTTCCACTTAATCATATTCATCTACAGTTCTTTATTTATTTAATATATGTAAAGGTTAGTACCTTGAATGTGACTGTTTTCAAGTCCAAGTTTTTTAGAACATTCTACTTTATACTAAACATGTGGATCTATACATCTGTTACTAGAGGAAGGATTGTCTTTTGGTCAAGACTTCAGTCACGAAAAGCAATCACTGACAGTGAGCGTTTTACTTCAAAATCCCTTGCCCTCAAAGGTGAAAAATAGATGTTTCTAGAGGTCTTCAAGGTATAAACCATTAGGAAACTTCTCAAAAATACTTTATCCACTTCAAGAGAGTGAATTCTTTGAGCAAGCATGGTATGAAGATGTTAGAATTCTCTATGTTCTATTTTGGATGGCTAGGAAAATGGAAATGTGTGTGTTTTCTTCATAAGCTGAGGGCAGGATTTGGAGGTACAGCAATATGATTCGAGCATTTAGGTTTCTTTTTCCATAAACAGAATTATTTAGTTACTAACAAAGTGGATTACCAGGTAGTTAATTTGTGAGGAAAGTATTGCCTCACTTTTTTTATAATGTGAAGGTCACTCATTAGATATTATTTTTTTTCCTTCACTCTTTTGCCCCCTTTTTTT
>NW_020897691.1:12119275-12170361 GCF_003984885.1 Neopelma chrysocephalum
TCATTAGATATTATTTTTTTTCCTTCACTCTTTTGCCCCCTTTTTTTTACTGTAAGAGGTGTAAAACAAAGACACACTCTTCCTGCATGTTCTTGCCCTTGACAATTTAATCAGAGAAAATGTATTTCAGCCATTTGACATTTATTTATGGTAATGAAATTGATTCAGATTATGTAACCTCCCAAAGGTCTTGGAGGTAATGTGCTTTCAGCTTTTATATGTAGTAAATTTAAGTGGACAACTGGAGAGAGTAATATCAGCAAGATAAGAAGAATGTCCTGGATTTAGCTTGCAAAAGTATAACTACAAAATAGAAATGATCAACCAGCAAAACATGCCACAAAGTTGCAAGTTTCTTAAACTCATGCGTACAGTTATTCAATAAGTCTCATTTATTATAGAATCCCATTTCAAATCCTATTCTTGGTCATGTTCTATTAACTCTTATGAGAGGTTTCATACTCCACCAGTTGCTGTTTATTTCAGATGTTTGTGTGAAGACACAGCATATTCAGTAAAGGCTGTTAATTCTGTGTGCAATCTAGTTGAAAATCACAGAGGAAGATGATAAATAAACATTCATATTCAAAGAGTTCAGTGCATTGATTAAGTACCCCTATACTTTGCAAATTTGTTTGGTTGGTTGTTTGATTTTACTCGTGTATGTTGAATATTACTGGAACTTTTCTGATACAAATCAGTGCAGTCAAAAATACCAAGGTGCATTCCAGGTTTTCGGAATTTGCAGTAGTTGTAGGTACCTCTGGGAGTTGTAGCATTACTAATAACAGCCTGACATGCCAGCATGAGGATTGGTGTCTGACATTCAAATGCGTAAATACTTGTGCACAGTTGCATAGTTGTGCTCTATTTTGAACTTTGTCCCCCTGACCTGATACCTTTGGCTCTTCTGCTTTATATTCTTTCTTGCTAGGTAACTGGAGACATTTTGGATGCAACCTGTTTGTGAAATACCTGCCAAAACGAGTGATAGCTCTAACTTCTATGAAATTCTTTCAACAGCCCTTCAGCAAAGTAACCCCTTTTCTTTTTCAACTTCCTTACCTGGGCTTGACTGTTCATACAATGCTTAGCCATGACTAACCACCACACTCAGTGAGGGGTTTAACATTCAGCTGTGTGGTGCTCTGTAGCCTCTAACATCTTTTAATAAAAAGAAAACTCAACTTCCTTCCAATACTGTCGTTAGTCATGTTTATTGCAGTCGTGTATATTAGCCAATGGAAACTGGAACCTGCTGTTCTAGCCCCTGCAGAGGAGAGTAGCAAACAGGCCCTCCATATATTGAACTAAGTAGACCCAAACTGAGGCAGGGAAGAAGGTTGTAGAACACATAAGCAGAACAGTGGATGGAAGAAAATATCATATCTGTTCTAGCATGGTTTTGAATGTACAGATGGTTTTGAATGCAGATGGATTTAAAGGGAATGAAAAGCTAAATGAGAAGTGTGAAAGAGGAGTGGATGATGGGCAAAGAGGACTCTAACATTGTAAGATCAGCAGTCAAATTAGCATTTGAGGGGACAAGGGATATAGCAGCATATACCTGCCAATACATGGGAAATAATACACACCTTAGATTTATGATAAGTGAATAGAATTTAAGACCAGAAGTATACCATCATAAGCATCTTATCTCTTGCATAACACATTTGAATCTCCTTCTGTAATGTCAACCTTAAAAGAGAAATAGCAAGACAAATAGAAATAAAAACTAGAAAGCATTGAATACATAAAGTTGAATTTTTATTCAGTTTAACTTTTTTCTCTTATTTCTACATTTTTATTTACATAAAGAACAATTTAAAAAGAAACTCATTAACTCTGCTTCCCCTTAGTTTTTATCTTTATTTTCCTTTAGTTTTTTTCTCATTAAGATAAGGACCAAGAATGAAAGGAATTGCACACATGATGTAGAGACAGCCCTTTCCTCTCAGTACTTCTACCTATTATTAACCTGGAAGAACTGGAAATTTCACAAGAGATTTTGCTTCTCCATTTCACATTTGGCAGATTTTTGCAGGCAGACTGGAATTTTGATTGCTGATACAATCTGATGACACTTTAAAATTTCTCATCAATGTTTGTCTTACTAATATTACATACCACATCTGAAACTTGGTGGTTTGAGAATTTGCATTATGAAGCAGTCATTGAGTATAACTGCAATATATTTATTTTTTTATTTTATATCAAGGATGTATGTGTCAGGTAGATATTCTCTACTAGTGGATTGAAATAACATCGCCCTACTGTTTTGTTCCATTGGCTGAATCATATAGAAGCACATCACGGTATTATGTGAGCCATTATGAATGTCTGGGAACAGTGTGTCTCAGTCATTTATCATTTGATTGTACATGCAATTATTTGACTTCCTTATTGACAGAGGAAGGTGCAGGAAGGACAGAAATGCTTTTATTTTGCCCATTATTTCTTTGAAGCATATCTCAGTTGATGATGTAGGACTTCCTTTTATCTTTTTATGAACACACATCAACTATAAGACCCTAAATGTGCTTTGCACCATGGAAACCTATCTTTCTGCTGTAAATTCTTTGCCCCAGTACAGTTCTGCTTGTTACTTCAGTGCATGGTATTCTAATCAGCTCTTTTCAGTCTCTGTTAAAAGTCTGTAATACTAATTTGTTTGATTAATTTCAAAAAAGCCCTGCTAGATTATCCCATTAAGTTAATGCTACTGATTTTTAACAGATGTTTAAAATGCTACTAAGGGAAATATTGCAAGAATTGCAATAGTCTTTTAGAAGCTGAATTTTAGTTACAATAGTCTAAAAAATTTTAAAGCTTCATTCTATAGGTACTCTAATAAAAAGCTATGAGCTGTGGATTTAGCTAAGATGATAATAGTTTGTCTTTAAATAATGTCTAGAGAGTCTCGTTTGTTTTGCAGTGTGAGCTATTTAAGTCTCTCGGCACCTTCAAAAGAAGGTCTGGGACACGTAGATCACTTGCTGGAAATGTCACTCTGATAATGGCTGCGGACCGCTCTTTAAAGAGCTCCAAGTGAAAACCTTTTAAGGGCTACCACGTGGGAAATTGTTGATACCTCCTGGAAGGAAAATATGGAAATGGTATCAGAAACAGCAGATCAGTTCAAAAGCACTTCATGCTCAGTAGCATCACAATTCTTTCTAATTGCAATGTAGTGTAAAAATTAAATCCACCCAGAATTTCTATTCGTACGGGATTAGAGTATGGTTCTTTAAAAGAGAGATAGAGATTTGAGAAGGGTTGGAAGATAGTAAAATTAATCAAAGAGAAAGTAATTCACACCACACTGTTTAGGGTGATCAAACAGAGACCTAACACAAAGAACATTCCAGTAAAATATGGGTGCACAAGCTATTTTTCATTATATGAAAAGTGAAGAAGTGTGAAATAAATATTGTCCAGTTATTTCTTATTTTAATCCTACTTCACTTTTCTGTTTGAAACATGAAAATAGTGCAGAGTTTGGAGTTTTCTTTCCCATTAAGATGAAAAGGTACAGTGCAGCAATAATAGTGAAGAATGGAGTTGAAATGGAAGGAGCTTTTCTCCCACATTATGTACTAATTTAAAACACAAAATTTCTTAATGTACTGGCATTACATCTTAAAGTCTCTTCTTAATGTACTGGCATTTCATGGCAGACATAGAAAAACATTCTGTATATTTACTAACTCTTCTGATTGTAAAAACATGCTTTCTTGTAGCTTTGTTTCTCCTATTTTTAAGGACAAGATTAGTTACATGAAAACAAGTTTGAATTTTAAGTGCCCGTCTTATTATTTCACTAAATGCAATTGACACAAATAATTTGTTGCTGTGGAAATACTTATGATGTAATAAGAAATTATTGTGATTTCATGTATTAATAGGCAGGAACAGGAGCACCACAGACATGATATTTGTTCTCAGACAACTGCAAGAGAAGTGTAGGGAACAGAACAAAGGTCTCTATGTAACCTTTGTCGACCTCACCAAGGCTTTCGATACTGTGAGCAGAAAAGGTCTATGGCAGATTTTGGAACGTTTAGGTTGTCCCCCCAAGTTCCTTAAAATGATCATCTCACTTCATGAGGATCAGCATGGCCAAGTCAGATATGGCAACACACTTTCTGAGCCCTTTCTAATAAAGAATGGTGTGAAACAAGGCTGCATTCTCGCTCCTACCCTATTCACAGTCTTTTTCAGCATGATGCTCCAAAGGGCCACGGCAGACCTCGATGATCAGGATGGTATCTACATTCGATATCGTACTGATGGAAGCCTATTCAACTTAAGGCGTCTGAAGGCCCACACTAAGACCCTAAACCATCTTGTCCGGGAGCTACTATATGCTGATGACGCTGCCCTTGTCGCCCACACAGAAGCAGCCCTGCAGCGTTTAACATCCTGCTTTGCAGATGCTGCTGAGCTCTTTGGGCTGGAAGTCAGCTTAAAGAAGACGGAAGTTCTCCATCAACCTGCACCTCAGGAAGTCCTCCATCATCCCCACATCACCATCGGCCAATCAGAACTCAAATCAGTCCAACAGTTTAATTACTTAGGCAGCCTCATCTCCTCAGATGGTAAGATTGACGGGGAGATAGAGAATAGGTTAGCGAAGGCATATAGTGCTTTTGGAAAACTCCACAAAAGAGTCTGGCGTAATAAACACCTGAAGAAAAGGACCAAGATCAGTGTTTACAGAGCCATTGTGCTGTCTACCCTTTTATATGGTTCCGAATCATGGGTCATCTACCGCCACCACCTGCGTCTCCTAGAACGCTTCCATCAACGCTGCCTCCGTACAATCCTGAACATCCACTGGTCAGATTATGTGACCAACACATCTGTTCTTGAACAGGCAGCAATCACAAGTATTGAGGCCATGCTACTGAGAACGCAACTGCGATGGGCAGGGCACGTCTCCCGGATGAAGGACCACCGCCTCCCTAAGATCCTGCTTTATGGTGAACTTGCCAGTGGCTGCCGCAAGAGAGGAGCCCCGAAGAAAAGATACAAGGACTCCCTGAAGCAACAACTCAGCCTCGGGCATATTGATCACCATAACTGGTCTACTCTGGCCTCTAATCGAGAGGCCTGGAGACAGACCATTTATAACGCTGCTGATGCTTTTGAGAAAGCACGCAGGATCACTCTTGAGGAGAAAAGACAACGCAGAAAGAATCGAGCCTTGCAGAATATACCATCTAAGGAGTCTTTCTGCTGTATCTTTTGCAACCGGACTTGCCTTTCTCGTATTGGCCTTTTTAGCCACCAACGCGCTTGCAAGAAACGTGGGTAGAGCCCTTCCTAAATCTTCGTTCGCGAAGCCTAGCCATGATGATGAGGCAGGAACAGATGAGCTCTTTAAAAGAGTATCCTGTTTTCATGTGACTTCAAAAAATGCTTACATGTAATAAAAGAGAAAAAGTATAAATTGTGTGTATCTTGCATCAAAATACTCATCTTTAAAACAAATTTTATTTAGAATATTGTAATTTTTGCTATTTTATTGAACTGTTAGACCTCTTAATGAAAGATTAAAAACTCAGGTCTGTTAATGGATAATGTTGCTCATCTATAGAGTTGTAACTTTAAAAACGTTGGGTTTAGCCTCATGCAAGAGGATTACCTTACTCCTCTAAAACTGTTTGACCAGTTTAAGTTTTAGCTCTTGACTACAAGAGAAAACTGTAGAGGGCTTTCTGTATTATACATGCCCCACTTGGCCTTACAAAAAACCTGAAGTCCAGTATAGCTTCTGGACTAACCAGCTAACAAATTGAATAGTTAGAAACATAGAGATTCTACATGACAATTCACTACAGTGTTTTTCAGGTCACCTAGTGTGCATCTGAAAGTTAAAGAACTGTTTGTATTTCTTTTTATGTTACCTTTTCCTGAACATATTGCCCAGGCACAATCAAGTTTTATGCCTTCCACAGCTTTCATAACTTTAGGCCTCATCCATTTAATGACAAGGTTGTGTAAAGATAGAAAAGCATTGTTAAACTGAGTCTTGGTTTTTTGTGGTTTTTTTCTTCCAATGGTCTTCTCACTGTCAGCTTGTAAGTTTTGGTATTGTGAAGGTGCATATATTACTATGAATTGGTAAAACAGTTCTCATGCTTCTGGATACACTCACAGACTGCTTTATTTTAATAATTATGTTCATGCCAACAACCTGTTGAGAATATTCTGTGTTTCTAAAGGAAAATATAATGATAGTTACCGGATTAGCCCTTGCTTACAGTTGTCACAATCTTACCTGGGAACAGGAGGTCTGGATTTTGCTGAGACAAGCTGCTCAAAGTCGAGGTCACCACTGCTACCTTGAGTTCTGCCAAAAGTGTGATCTAATCTCAAAACTCAGTAGAACAGAAATGAGAAGCTTATAGCACAGAGAAAAAAAAATAGAGTTTAATGATGCAAACTTAAACTTGTAAAGACCAGGAAACATTGTGTATGCCTTCTTCACTGTGTCATCCTAATTCTCTCTCTGTATCTCCATGCTTCTCAAGGATGAGGAAGGAGATTAGCTGGAGCAGAATGGTGTAAAATTTTTGTTCTGATACGATAAACTGTGTGTGTACATCTTGAAGGACAAAATATATCTAATTTCAGTCCTAAATTCTAGACAGTGTTTCAGGACTGGTGCACAGATGGAATTTATCAATAGTCTAATGGCAACATGACTATTGTTTATGGGCCCTTGTGACGGATGAGTGAAGATTATGTCTCAAAATTAATTCTAAGGGCAAAGGTAAGTCAAGTGATGGCTGTAACAGTGACTTTCCCTTTCCCCTTGTTAGGAGACACATTTTCCTTTCCACTGTTGCCTAAAAGACAACAGGGGGAAAAAAAACTCCAAGGCAATTTAGATAGGAGGTAAGATGAGGGAAGGTTTTAATGAAGCCTCTCAGGCTCTGGGAAATACAAAACCATGTGCGCACCCCTGACCCGAGTTACAATTTTTATAATAGTGTCCATCTAATCCCTGTTCGTCCACCCTCTGGCCTTTGCCCCGTTTTGTCCCCGCCCCGCCCCTCGAGAATTGAGTCTGGGGGTGTTTTGGGACCCTCTCTTCCTCATCTTCTTCTTCTTCGCAGCACGTGAAGTCCTTGGAGGCTGTCCAAAGTTCTGGGCTTGAAGGTTGTTTTGACTGGGTGATATCTGGTTGTCCAGGCCAGGGTGCAAATGTTCTTAAACAGAATGAAGGCCTACCTTGAAAAAAGACTAAATATTCTACTGGACTTCAGGGGAATTGATATGGAATTGGGGTAATAGGGTTGGGTATATGTGTAACTACTATGCTAAAGGGTAAGGGATATAATACAGCTACTTCTAAAACTTACATTCACTACATAACTACTTTTAAAACCTATAAAAATTGAGAAATCAAAAACTCCAAGGCAACACTACTAAGTAGGGAAAGTAATTCAAATTGTTTCCTGTAATAAGCATTCAAATACTTATTTATTGATAATAATGATAACCCTTCCTAATGTGGAAAAATAGATCATTTTGCCATTTGCAATAACCAAAATGCTAGTGTAAACCTCAGGAGTTCCTGGCTCTCTTTTTTTCTAGTATCTTGTTTAGCAAAAGAATGTGAAGGTACTGCTTTGCTGTCTTGGAGGTGCTCACTAATCTTCTGTTTGTATTAGATTATTGCAGCATGTTTACTCATCAATTCTCTTCCTTTTCAAGAAATTCAGATGCATGAAGCAGTCCATTTAAGCAACAAAGAGCTTTGGATCTCATAAGAAGTTTGGCAGAGTGACATAATGATATATAATGTCATATACAGTATATAATTGTACATAAAAAAATTTAAGACTACCTAATATATTAAATATTATTGTGTTAATATGATTAAGGTAAAATTCTAACATATGCCATCCAAATTATCTACAAATTAGTAATCTGCATCAAATATTGGATTTAAACTATAGCCTTCCCTTAAGCTTGTTGCTGTTTTGTAAATTACTTCTGAGTACCAATATGTAAACAAATGAATTTAACACTTATACTTCAGCTTCTGTGTAACAGCACAACAGTTGTGTTAATATATGAGTAAGCAGTGCAATTTCATGGTAATAGAAGTATTCCACATGGGAAGACCAAAAAATGTTTGGGCTTTTTTAACCCTGGAATGGTAAAAGAGCAAGACAGGCAAACAAAAATAGCCTTTCTGCTCTTCTCTACTCTTTTTCTTGATTTTTAGCTCGGCTACTTTTACTTGCTTGTATTTCTGCCTTTTGACACTCTGCTTCCAAATTTGTTAACCATTTATCTGATGCCCTTATTATCTAAAATCTATTTGGGTTTTATGGTTTTGGAAAGGCTAGTAAGACCAGGCTTTTCTTTTTTTTTTTTTTCCTAAAGCAGAGGAATAACAATGGGATAGGATCCTTCCTCTTTGTTCTTTTTCTGACAGTCTGCTGACAGACTGGAACTTGGTTTCTTCTAAATGAATCTTTTCATTTGTCATTTCTCTGAACAAACAGATCTGAAAGGATGTATTGCAGATATTTAATTCTTCACATCTGGATTTATGGACACAGTTGATTTCCTTAGAAAAGGCTGGAGATTTTACAAGATGCACTTCCCTCTGACATTCACATTCTCATATCTAATTGTCTGGCTACTTCACATTTACTACAGCCCATTTTTTTCCCCATTTCCTCCAGGAGCTCTTTTGAATTGAACAGTGGAGTAGCTATGTAGGTTAATTCATTATTACTTGCAAGATCTTTTTGTTTTTCTGCCAAAGGGTAAGTTATAAGTCTAAGCCCCACTGGCTGAGTATGTATCTTTAACAGGATAAAGAGGGAAAGGTTTCAATGGAGTAAAGGGAATGATGGTTGTCCCTGTATGCTGGTTGGAAGTCTGAGAAAATCCCACTCCACGCCTCTTCTCTCTCTGGTTTCAAGCTGTTTTAAGACAGAAAAATGACTGGCCAGTTTCTTGCTATTCCATGCCTGTAGTAAGCTTGCAAAGCATGCAGAACAGTGGTAAGTGCACACATGTGTGCAACTGTGTGGACAAGGAGTAGAACATCAGAAGTCTAATGTCCTGCCCTAAAATTGGACCTTGTGTCTGCAACATAGAATGTGTCAAAAGACATGAAATCGCCTCTTAATCATACCTTGATGTTCCTAGCTCAAAACATCTAGTGGATATAAATATGGTTTGAAACAAGACTCCAGCAGCTGTGAATTGCTCAATTCATCTCAGTGTTCTTGTTCTCTCTTTGACTTCCTCTAACTCTACAGTACTGGCAAGTGTGTTTATTATTCAGTGTGAAATCTTTTACCTTACCTGAACAGTACCAAAGCAAAATCTGTGTTGTCCTTTGAGCTGAAGAGCTCTTTCCCTCAAATGAACCAGATCTTAAAATTAACTTGACCCTTTACACCCTGAGAGGCAGAAAATGTAATGGTATGAGTTAGGATTTTCTGAATAATTCAGATTTGAAGGGCATACTTTATACAATTAGCAAATCCCCTTAACTGAAGCAGTCACTAATTCTTCATAGTAGATTCACTTCTGCAAAACTATAGGATGGCTTCTAGGCTCACTTAATGTACCTCTCTTTCTAGTGATAGAAAGCACAAGAGAAAATAATTCTTGTCTCTCATGATGCTCTCCTATACAACTGGGCACATGTTTACCTTAAGGGACAGTAATAGAAAGAGTATGACAAAATCATATCAGGATGTAAAAGCAAGCATATAGCAGCACCTCCTCCTGTATAGCTTCCCAGCTGTATCTGCGAGATGGCTCTCCAGCCATCTGCATCTTAGGACACCCTGATTAGGGGACCAACTTTCACTTCCCTTTGTCTCCACCATTGTTATATCTGGTAAAATGAAATTAGAATTGCACTGAATATGGAAGCTGGGTTTTTGTGGTTTGCTTTGGTTGTTGTTTCTTTTAGCCTTCCAACCTCTTCTAAAGTAAAGTACCTCAGAAGTGTTAGCTGCTCTACAAGCTAGTAATTGAAAAACTGAGTGTGAGCATAGATATTTATGGTATTGTCATGTAGTAATAGATTAAAATTGTAGACTGATACCTCTTTTGGCAGATTTCTCTGTTGCAACTGCTTAGATCCTTAAACTGTGGCGGTTTTTTAGTGTAGTGTCAAACTTAAATGTGTTATTTTAAAAGTTAGTGATTTCCCCCTTACTCTTTGCCTGTGTCTTGCTATGGTAAAGACATATATCTCTCGATAAAGGGCAGAGTTGTGAATTATGAGATAGTGTCTGAAGCTGACAGCCTTCAGTTATTGTAATATGTGTAAAGGAATACTGTTATTGTCTTAAGTGCTGCTGTCATTTTCAGCTCCTGCTCTTGGAGAAATTTCTGTTCCTTTCAGAGCAACAGACTGACTCGAAGAGTCAGTTTTGTACTGTGAAAATAATGGGGAAGATGAGTTTGAACTGCGACATTCTCTGTTTCTCTTCAGTTTCTTCTTGGATCATTAAAAGTTGAAAAGCTTGTTATTTGAGTCCTCCTCAAGTGTGCTTTCAGTACCCCCCTCACTAGGTAGATGAAGGGCTGCTAGTTTCCTGAACCCTGTTGGAGGTTAGAAAATCTGCTTTTTTAACTGTATGACATCGGGAACATTCTGGGCTTGTAATGATGAAATGTTACGAATATTCATGAAATATGGATAAGCTACCTTTACCCTAAAGTAAGAGCAGACAGAGTAGGCAATTACCTGCCTGACAGCTATCAGTCTGTATGTTCCTTGTCAGCTTTTCCTGTGAAAATTTGTTGGCCCATACACTAAAACTACATTTACATGAGGCACATTACTGCAGCTTTCAAAAGGAGTAAGGTACTTGGTGGCCAAAATGGACTGAGTGTTTATAGATCTGCTGCAGCTTTATGCTGTGTTTTACTGGGCTTTATCCTCTTTGTGTAGAAAAGCCTGCAGAGACGTTTTTAACATTCTGGCAATTAAGAGGAGAGAACCAAATTTATCTGTCGTTTAATGGAGAAGAATCCCTTTGCTAGAGCCTGCATCTAGTTATAACTATTTTTGATTTTTGTACTGCAGGTTTCATTCCCCTGGAGCAACAAATTGTTACTCTTCTTTATTTCCCTTAGGAAATAAAGTATCCCACCCACAGCCAAGAAGCAGTAGCCTAAGGGGCACATAAATTTGTGTGATGGCTGGTTTTGCTAATGGGCTTGGTTCTACTGACTGCACACATCATATCATTAGAGTGCTTTCTGTGTCTTGAATCATTTCCAGATAATGTGTGGAATGCAAAGCTGTGTGTCTTAGATCACTAATGGTATGTACCCAGTGATGTCCCTGAGTCCGTTTCCAAGTCACCTGTCATACTATTTTTGCATGAGGTCTAGTGAAAACACTATAATATTCTGCTTTCTAGATTTCTGCTTCTAGAAAAAAAGTCAGTGTGTAGTGTACTTATTTATAAATGAAGTTTTCTTTTTCTGCTTTAAAGTGCTACTGATTATTGGTTAGTCCTCTCCACCCCTTCTGGAGTCCCTCCTTTTCTTCATAAAGATCTGCAGACCTGCAATTTCACAGTGGTGTCCTGAGCATTGTTCCTTGGGGTCTCTTAAGTAGTGATGTCACTCAAAGTACCTAATTTCAGAAATATTTGAATAGGCTGTTGAGGTCAGATTCTTGATGTCTCAAGGTATAACTCTGTGAGATGATTGAGAGAGAAAAAGAAAATGGTACAGAAAATCATGAATATCAACAACATAGAATTGCTTTTTTTAAAATAATGCATCAATGGTTATTCCACCATTAAAAAGAAAAGAGAACTTGGAGCTGGATATAGACTCAGAACTATAAGGGAGGGTCTCAATTTTTCTGGAGTGGTGTATTTGTCATGTTTGATGCCTGTTAACAAAAGTCTTAAAAACATTTTAAGTAAATAAATGTATGGAACCAAGGAAAACTAATGGAATTTCTGCATTACCCTAGAAGTATATATTGATAAGTGTTTTAAAAGTAAAAACTTTGGAAAACATTGGGGTAACAATATTGTTTCAGTTACTCGTAAGATCACTTTAAATTTTCTTTCTTTTGTAGACATTTAATACTCTTTTTTATAAATTGTTTTCGCCCATTTTTATTAGCTTTGGTTGTAGCTATTGGCTCTGTTAATGGATTTTATTTGTTTCTGCTGCTGTCCCAAAACCAAATTACTGTAACTAATGTACCACTGTAACTTTTCATAACTGTTTCTGAAAGCAAAAAGCAAGTCCATCAAGTCAAAATATTAACACTTTTATGTCCTATTAAATAACTACTCAAAGAAAATTCTGCTGGTGTCTACAGGACTCAGCATTAAACCTACAAAATTTAATGTACTGTAGCAGATTGAGATTTGACACAATTTCCCTCTGTGGAAATTGTCCTCACTATTATAGTACCCATAGTAAGCAGCAGAACTGGGATAAAGCACAACAGAAATGAGTCCCTTTTGGAACATGTTACTATTCCACCAAGTCAAGAAGTTTAGTAGCAAGTGTTTAAAATAGTCTGGGTTGTGCCTAGAAAACTTTAGGGCTGTCTATGTGGGCATGGAAATTATGCCTTTTCCTCATGTCTAACAAGCTGTTGTGTGTATTTTTCATTCGTGAAGCTCTTTGGCTTTCCACACAAATAGACTTACTGAAGTGTTAGGGAAATAATGAATGGATGTTCCATCAGCTTTGAGTGAATATGCAGGTGTTGCAGTAATTGATGAAGAAAGAAAATGGCTTTCCAGCTCATGCAGCAGTGAAATAAGGTGGCATTGTACACAAGAGCATTGTAGAAATTAGAGTAAACACAGCAAATGTTTGATTTAAATTCCTTTTTCTTTAACCAAATCAACTAAATCAATATGTTCCATGGCTTTTTTTTTTCTTTTTTCTCAGTGAATGTATTTCTCTAGCTCTGATTATGCTGGGCAATAATTAGAATTGAGAAGAATTAACCCAAAGTCGTCTCTGACGAGCTAATAATCTAAATCACTGAAAGAGGTTATATTATAGGTTCTACAGTATATAACCTTGGTTCCCACTACTTTCCTATTAATTTTTAAGAAATGTTTTTAGATATGCATTCTTACATATCACTGCAGTACAGACTGCAACACAGGAGAAGCCAGAAGGCTGGCACTCACCATAACATACAAACAAGGGAGAAAGTGCTGCAGATTTGAAGACAGTAAAAAATAAGCACAGTCCATGAATAGTGAAGGATGATATTGCGTATGCATGAAGGCTACTGTGAACACTTCAAATAAACTTGCCCAGCTACTTTTGAATAGAAACAATTGTTTGATATTTTATCTTTCTTGCATTTTATCTTTCTTTACGTTTCATTTACATTCAGGCCTTCAAAGCATGGCAAATAAGTTTGGAGACAGTGGCTCCTTATGGGACCCATTTTCTTTATGGGCACATTAAAGAGAACAAGTCCTAAACTTGACTAAAAACAGGAAAGGGGAAATAAAATATCATTTAAAGCTTGAATTGAATTTGTTTTTAAAAAAGTGTCACCATTTAATAGTCTAAAGTGGGGCCTTTGCTCTATAGTTTTCAGAATAATTTATGTGAATAGTTTTGCACCATATTTTGCAATTTAAGCTCTCCTTTTAAGCTTATGCAAGTGTCTTTATTTTTTCATTATTTCTTCTGTTTTAAAGTCTTCAGAAATGCCTGATGACAGATGATCTATTAGCAGTAATGACAAATTACTCCATATAGGTTGTCTGGCAGAATTAGGGGTCAGGAGCATCACTGGCATAAAGCTGATATTTTATCATTTTGGGTGTTAGTAAAATAGACTTCTTATGATCAGATTATCCTGAGATTGGTAAAATGTAGTTCACACTTGCTAATTTTGTAAGACTCAACTCATGTTAGGCACAATAAAATTAATGCAGAGAGCCACAATCAAACTCAAGGGGAAATGAGGAATTAGAATTAATGTTCTCTATTTATAAAGCCAAAGAAGCATTCCTCTAAAGCCAGATGTTGCTACTAATTTGTTAACCCTTTAATACAATTTTCTTGGGCTGCCAGAACAAAGTAACCAATAGCCATTAAAATTACAGGGTTTTTTAAGAGCTATTTTTTAAACATGTCCTTCCACACACGGAACTGTCTAAATGAGAGATGTTTCAAGATACATTCTGTGTGGTTTATTGCATTGGTTTAAGAGCAACATATTTACATTTTCTTTCCTTCTGTATCTGTAGCATCATTTAGTTCACAGTGACCTATTTAATTCAATATTTTATTGAAATCCTCTGTGGTTACATTGACTGTACTTATATCTTACCAAAACCTTGGTATAAGAACATCCTAGCCTTCAACTACCTTGTTAAAATATCTTCACTACAATTTCACAGCAATTTGAAGACTTTTCTGTCTGACAGATTAGCACATAACAAGGCAGTGTGTTTTATCACCTTTTAGCTAATTAAAAATGCTTTCTGTTCTTTCAAGCACAAACCATGCATACCATGTCATACCAGCCAACTAGATTTCTAATCAGCAGGGTATGGCAAGTACTATTTTACTCTGCTTCATCCCTGTCATGATAGGTCATGCAGTACTTTCAGTACAGAAATGCCAGGTGAATGCTCCTCACAGCCATCTTTCATGGACTTCTTGTTTCTTTTTGCCCTTTTGCATACTTGAATCACAATAGTTTCACTGCTAGGGAATCCTCTATGCCCATCAGTTTCTGAATCACAATGTTGTTTGAACTGTAGCCCACAGATCAGTGTTCTGATTTAATAGATTCGTAGATTTTAAGTTTAGGATGCATAATTAAATAATTTAGTCTGATATCCTGTGTCATCGACCATCATACTTTGCACATTTGAATGTGCATTGCTCCTGAAATCCCATAATCTGGCAAAGTATAACTATTCGGCAAAATCACACCTTTCAGAAAGGCACTGGATTTGTATTGGGAAGTCACAAAGGAACTTCCAGTTTTCTTGGTATTTAGTTCCAGGGGGTTAATTAGCTACCTTCTTACAGACGAAATTGTACTTCATTGCTTCATCCTCATTTGGATTTGACTGGAAGCCTCAGTGTCCAGCAATAGTTCTCATCAAGTATTTCTCTAATAAATTATAGTATCATGTACAATCCAGGGGATTTTTTTGTTTGTTTTGGCTTGAGTTTTTTTTAATGATGAAGATACTTATCCTTTGTAATCAAGCCAGTTCTCAATCTTCTTTTTCAGTAAGTGTAACAGATTAAGCTCTTCAGTTCATCACTAAGACATTTTCTTCAGGCCTCAGTCGTTGTAGATTTTTCTCCCACCTATTCAGCTTTTTAACATGCATTTAAGACTAGGCACACTACACAGATGAGGATTTTCAGTATTAGTTATATACAAAGCTAAAATCACTGCTTTTTTTTTCTCCAGGATCACTACCCTCATCCCTGTGAATTTAAATACCTATAATAGTGCATTTTTTTCAGCTAAGATCTCACATTTACCTTTTCTACACATAGGGCTTTGGAGCCAGATGCCCTTTCACTGTTGGAAAAGCACTTCACAGAGGACCCATACAGCTATAGTTTTTATTTTTAGCACAGCCTGTTTTTTAACACTGATATTCATACCAATGGCATAACAGAATAATAAACTCTTGCATACAAAAGAAAGGATCTTTAGGAGTTTAATGATAGTGCCAAGAGAATGTCAGGGTGGATCTGCATAATTTTTGTATTGGAAAAGAAAGCATTCTCTCAGTTCTAGATCCAAACCAGCTGTCAAACTCTGAATTATATTTACTAGTAAAAGCACCAGAATTAGGTCGCTATTAATATTTAGTGACAACTGAGACCATCTTCTCAAAATGTAATTGTTTACTATTGAACTAGCAATACAATCAAATTTTCCCATTTTCTTACTCTAATTGCTTCAGCAAGCATGCTGCTCCTAATGCTCCAAGGTGACCTTAAAATTCCTGAAAAGCCCTTGTTTCTTTCACTTCATGGTATCCTTTCCTGTCTAAAGCTGTATCTAAGATGCATTTCCATAAAACCCTTCCTAGAAGTGTCTTGTCTTTACCAGAAATCTCATAGTTAAGACACTGGGATGATGTATCTAGAGTTGACTTGATTAAATGTTTATAAGATTAGGCCAGAGATTAGATACATCATGACATAGCACAAGGTAGATTACACGTATTCACTTTACAAGCATTTATGGCACAGTATGAGTTTTCTCCGATTTACAGTTACCCTATTCCAATGGTAAAATAATAAAGATTACATAAAATAATATCAAGAAAGGGTGGGGAAGTAGAGAAGCACAGCAGTCCCTGCAGTGGAGAAGATTTTCAAAACTAAGTGAAAGGGAAGAGAGTGAGATGACTGCAGAAGCCTACAGGGAAATAGGTGAAAGGATAAAAATCCTAATTCTAACCAATTTAATAGCTCCATGAGCATGTTGGGAAAGATTCTTTCCTACATTAGGTTGTATGTTTGGAAGAGAAGAAATAAGGAACATAACTACATAAAGCATACTAATGAAATGGAGTACCAGCTTTCATTTGCTGTCTCTTCCATTAGAGATAGGGATGAAGAGCTATAGGTTATACAGGATATTTTACAAAATAGTGCAGTCCATTTCTGTTTGTCAGTATAGTTTGACCAATATTTTATTGCATATTATTACATTTTCTAGGAAGTAAGAGAAAGAAATAAGCCTAAAGATCTATATTTCCTTTTGAAATTAATGGAAACAAAAAGGAATATTATAGCCTAGGAAATATACTAAAATTTTATTAATTTGCGGTGAAGACCATAAGAAAAATATGGAATTAAAAAATTCTGTGTAATTCTTTTTTTTTTGCAATGTTAGTAGAAAAATCGTCACAAAACATTAGCTATGTATTTCACTCTTTGATCTTTGGGTAGGTTTTGTTCAAGAACTATTTAAGCTGAAATATATCCACATTTGAACTAGTAAATGGCAGTGTATTTTTGTGTAAGTATTCATGTTTAGGTTTTTAAACCTTAAACTGTCTTTTACATGTACTGAGATTTGAGAAGAAAGCCCTGTTGATTTGCACCAAGTTATCACTTGGTAGATTAACAAAGTGGGAATTTGAGATAGTAGCATTAGTATAATAAACAAGGTTGGAGAATAAATAAAATAAGGAAAAGACTTTTTAAATCTGCCAACCTAATCCAGACAAAGCTAGCTATGTCAATAGCATTTCAAGATCACATTAAACAATGTACCCAACTGAGTGCTTTTGCCAGTTCTTTAGTGTGCGTTTCAGTCCTTGTGATCCTTTCAGCTTCAGAAGGATTTGGACACCTCTTTAAAATTCAGAAAATATTCAGAACAAATTCTTTGCAGAAAAAAAAAGGTGATTTCTTGAATAAGGGCCACAGCACTTTGTATGTTGGCTTTCTTCCTGGAATTATCACAGCCCTTCCTGAATATTTGTTATTTATTTATTTATTACTGTTTATTAATGAAAAATGGGTTCCTCAGTGTTTCAGCTGAAACAGCAGGAATGAAATTTTCATCCTTTCACTTTTCTGTGTTCCTGAGATTTGTATCATGAAAGTTCTTTCCCTGCACATATATAACAATTCTGCACCAGAAACCCCAAAATAACAGCCAGGAGATCAGAGTGCACTTTGTATGGGTTCATTAAAAACTGTTAATATTCAGTAGGGATTATTAGGATAGCAGTTCTTCTCTGTGATGTCTTTTCGCCAGTCAAGAGTCTAGGCTTGACAGAAGAGGCTCTAAAATCCCTTGTAACTGCTGAACAAGCAGGTCCATTTGGCACTGAAATAAACCCTCTCCCCAGCCAGGTCATAAAAAATCATGGGATCATACAGAAGGGTACCAGATCAAAGTGGTAGTCTCTTCAGTTCCACATCCCACTTGATTGTGAGTGGCACTTTCCCTTTTGTCCTTTTATCCTAGCACTTTCCTGCACAGGCTTTTACTCTGCTCTGGTTTCTTGCTGACGCAGTCTGGCTCACTCATTGTTTCAGCAGTTTGCATTGTCAGTCACAGTTGTGCAGGGTGAGTATAAATGCCACCTAATCAGAATGCAACTACAACGGTCATCAAAATGAATGCACAGGTTGCTGGGCAATGAATATTCAGCACTTCTACTTCCTTTATTGAAACAGGAAATTCTTCTCGTCCGTAGTCCCATTTCCACATTACCTTCATCTGGACAATAAACACCTCTTGCTCAAGGAGGAAAGGGGAAATAAAAAGACAGCAAGTGAGCATATTGAATCAAAGCATTTTTTGTCTTTCTTCTAATATCTATTTTATAATTTAGGTTGAGGGCAGTATCTACCTCTTTCTTGCATTAGAATCATTCCTCCAAACTAAATTTTTAAATATCTTTAATTACACTTAGTGAAGGTAAGACATGAGTGCTGCTTTAATCTTCTAGATGGTCTTGCGGGTTAAAATTAGATTTATACATTTGCATAATAAAAGTAATGTTTCGAAAGAAAGCATTTTGAATATGTAAGAGGTAATTGTATTGTATGACTTGCCTTGGGCAACCCTTATTGGATCAGGCTCAGTACCAGCCATTATACTATTGGAGTATTTTGTATTTTTATGTAGCACTGCAATAGAATTTAAATTTTATGCACAATTAGTTCTGTATTGATGTATAGTTTGTAGGTAGGGTTAAACTATAAAACTGTGTTTTCATCTCTAATGCAGCTTTTTCTTAGTTGCAAGGAAAGGAAACATTAAAAAAAAACCCTCAAGTTTGCAGACAGACTGAAATTTCTAGGAGTCCAGCAACATTAATACAATTCTACTGTTTTCTGTCTGGTAGCCTGAATTACCAACCTTCTACAGCACCTCCCCAGCACACTATTTCATACACAAATTCAACATGAGTATTGACAAAACCTGTGATAGCTTTAATGACATCTCTCAAATTTGAATTTCTCCCCTACCATTTGCCTTTACACACTACAATATTTTAAAAAAGAGCCAAAGCTGGGGTATTTACAAGCTGAGTGTATAAAACAGAATGCTGTTGCTGCACACTGTGTTCTAATAAGCAAACGGTATTTATTAATTTGTTCAAATATGGACAGCAATATTAGCAGCATTAATTTAGGAAACGGTTGGTAAAAGTTTTCCACTCAACAAAGCAGAACACACAAACACAATGGCAGAAACTAAACCTCTTTTTCAAACTAAAATAGAGTAGATTTAATCTAGATATAAGGAAGATGTTTTTTACAAAGAGGATCATAGAACATTGGAACAGGTTGCCCGGAGAAGTGGTAAATGCCTCGTTCCTGGAAATGTTCAAGGTCAGGCTATACAGGACTCTGAGCAACATCATGTAGTTGAAGATGTCCCTGCTCATTGTAGGAGGGTTTGACAAGATAATCTTCAAACATCCCTCCCAACCCAAACTGTTCTATGATTCTTTGATAAATGGAAGGCTCTCTTTGCAGTAGTGACATCTCAGAATATTTTGAAATATTCCTTCACACACAACAATAGAATGACGCAATCAAGTGTGATGCAACATTTTACACAGTATTCAGATTTAAGGGTGAATATTCAGTTTCTTTGTTCATTCTGATGAGTTTTAAGTAAATCAAATACCTGCTAGGAAGGCAGGTATCCTTACAAAAGCCAAAGAATTTATAACACTCAGTCTCTCAAATAAATCTTTCCTTCTCTGCAGGAGTGGGGCAGAGTCAGAATGCTAATGTATCTCTTAAATCTCATGATTCATTCTTTTAAAGTTATCCTCATGACTCCAATGAGCCTTCTCTTTGTCTGCTGCCCTTCTGACATGACACCCACCACATCACTGGAGGTTTCTAACGATGAGTCAAAAATGACAGGCAGGCAGAAGCTGCCTGCACATGCTTGATTTCGCACCTTTTATGCTTTCTAAATACTATTATTGAAATTGGTGTAACTAATGTTCTGGACTTATGGTCCTCATACTGCGTACCCCTACCTCTGATACTCCTTATTGTCTTGAGGTAGTAAGTCTTTTCACTGCATCTTGCTGATCACCCTTTCCTTAAACATTCTTTCAGTGTTTTGTTTGGGGTTTTGTTTGTTTGTTTGTTTTTCTCAAAGGCACTGAATCTGGAGTGAAAAAAACTCTGCAATTAGATTTTAAATGTATATGAAAATTCCTTTTGAAATGCAGGATTGAAAAGAATGTGGAAGGAGAATTTGGTTCCCCTAGTAGGGAAGAGTCATGTTTTCATTCTAGATTTGGTTTATTGCATTGCTTGAATTATATCAGTCCTCTTGCTCTCTTGCTGTCTTCCTCCGTGATGACTTTTACAGTGACTCTTCACTTAAGTCCTTAACTTTTACCTCTCCTATGACCCCCTAGTTTAAGAGTATACTTAGATGGAGTGATATGTTCAGTAGTAAAAACAGCACCCTCTCCCCCTTCTTACCCTTGCACTCTTTTTTTACTACCACCTTACTTGTGTTGGTACAGTTCTTTCTGAGTTCATGAACTAAACCAAGTCACTATTTTATTTAAAAAGCAAAGCAAGAAACCATATAGGAGATCTGGATCTCTCAATAATCAGGTTTACAAGTAGATGGATTGACATGGCTGAGAGGATAATGGACTGGAGAAACCTATTCATTTAGCCTTGTGACTGCAGTTGCTCTATGTAGTCAGTCCCTTGACAAGTGTAGAACTACAGCGTACACACCAATTTTATTGGTCGTCATCAGGACCAACTATTTAATGAATTTCTTTTCTGTGATAAATTTGTGCAAGATGGAGATTCTATTCATGATTGGAAATATTTGATAGCCATTCACCAAAAAACCAGTTGGGGAGCACTTACCTTGCCAGCTCCTGTGAGTTTTCTGGGTAGAAGAATGCTTAAAGCTTGAGTGCCTGTCTTGGAAGAGCTTGTCAATTTATGAAGAAATCCCTGTTTATTTGGACATAGCAGAAGATAACGTGTTTTTGTTTGTTTTGTTTTCGTAGTGCCTAGCGCCTTTTGGGGAGTACTCATCCCAAAATATTCCTTTCTAGAAATATTCCTTTTCTCAAAGCTGTACTTTCTGTAGACTTACCTTGCTACCTCCCTCTCACATCGGACTTCCATGGAACAATTTTTTGACAGCAATGCCAGTTTCAGGTATACCTAAACTATTCGCCTCTGAATCCCTGGTCTGAACTCCTAGACATCACCATAAGTGGAGCAACACAATTTTTGGGGCCATGTTGAGATGTAAAGCGGAGGACTTAGCTGGGTTGACCATAGCTGGATTGACCACAACAAGGTTGTGGTGAGAGGTTTGCAGTATTCTTTTTAATATGGACAGTTCCCTTATGTAATTCACTTTTCTGTTCTACACCCAACCCTTCACAGAACAGTTAAGAGGAAAGCTCCTCCACTGACACATCCTGCTGTAGTGGCCTTTGCTTTGCACAGCTCTTGTGCTTCTGTTTGGGTGGGAGACCAGTACTAGGTCAGTTGCTCCTTCAGTGTAGTGCATTTCTGTGGCTGGGTTTTGGTACCGGGGGGGGGGTTACAAGGGTGGCCCCCCTCTTAGAAGCTGCTAGAAGCTTCCCCTGTCCTGTGGAGCCAATGCCAGCCAGCTCCAGGACAGACTTCCTGCCACTAACCAAGGCCGAGCCAATTAGAAGTAATAGTAATGCCTCTGTGATAACATATTTAAGAACAAAAGATTGTTGCGCAGAAGAAATTCCAGCCAGGGAAGAGCGGAGTGAGAACATGGGAATAACAATGTAGACACCAAGGTCAGCGCAGAAGGAGGGGAGGAGGTGCTCCAGGCACCAGAGCTGAGGTCCCTGCAGCCCATGGTGCAGACCATGGTGGAGCAGCTGTGCCCCTGCAGCCCAGGGAGGACCATCAGGGTGCAAAGACCCACCTGCAGCCCATGGAGGAGCCCATGCTGGAACAGGTGGATGCATGAAGGAGGCTGTGACCCCAAGGGAGGCCCAGGATGGAGCAGGGTCCTGACGTGAACCTGCAGCCCATGGAGAAAGGAGCCCACGCTGGAGCAGGTTTTTCCCTGGTGGGACTTGTGGCCCCTGAGGGAGACCCACGGTGGAGCAGCTCATTCATGAAGGACTGCACCCCATGGAGGAGTGACCCACGGGACAGCAGTTCGAGAAGAGCTGCTGCCCAAGGGATGGACTCATGCCCAAGAGGTCCGTGAAGGACTGTCTTCTGTGGGAGGGACCCCACGGGAGCAGGGGAAGGACTCCTCTCCCTGAGCAGCAGCAGAAACAAAGACTGACCATAACCCCCATTCCCTGTTCCTTTGTACGGCTGGGAGGGAGGAGGGAGAACATGGAAGGAGGGGTAAGGGGAAGTTGTTTTAAGACTTTTATTTCTCACTCTTTGGCTCTTATCCTGTTAGTAATATAAATATAATACCACCCCCACTTTGAGTCTTGTTTTGCCCATGAAGGTCATTGCCCTCTCCCAGCTCTTAACTCATGAATTCTTAGCTGTTTTTATTTCTGTCCTCAGTCCAGTTGCAGAGGGAGAGTGAGAGAGAGGCTTTAGTGGGTACCTGGTATCTGGCCAGGGTCAACCCACTACATTCAGAAATGGGCAATTTTTTTTCTTGCATATGTCTTAAAAAAAAAGTGGATATTTCTACAATCTATTAAATTCATTATGAGGATAACATAATGGGAAGGAAAAGAGGGAAAATTTCTCTCATATCTCTTTTAGACCATTAAGGATATGATGGAACCTAATTGTCCTTCAAATTTTGGATGATCTTTAAAAACCTGTCCTTTAGAAAAATGGCCAGGAGGAAGGGAATTTAATTTCATTTTATTGTGTATTTTGACAAGATAATGATTAACTTAATGGCACCCAATTTTAATTAGTACTCCAAACCCTAACTGCATTATAAATTCATTATTAATTATTATCTCCATTAAACTGAAATTTTCCAGTGGCTGATTTGAGGAATACAGGTTTTGAAGTGCTATTAACATTTAAAATGATAAAAGAAAACATAGATTATTTGAAATGGCCATTGGAATATTTAATATTTTGTGCTGATAGCATTGTTGCGAGTGAAAACAATGCAGGTGTGATATGCTATGGCAAGCAAACTGTCTTCAGCTTTATGCTGTATTCACTTTGAGAACAGGTAATTATATTTGGGAAATATTAGCAAAACTGCTTTAATTTTCTATTCTGAGCTCTTTCTGAGGTTTATGTGTTGGATTGCAATACTATCCAGTATTGTACAAAGGAGAAATTTAATGTATATAATACAATGGCTGCATAACCTGTGATGCCTGCTCAGCTGGTGTTACAAAAAAACTCAGGAGCCGAAAGCTGGGGTGAGATAAGAAAGGGTTTAATTATGCCAAGGCAATAGATGTTACGACGCGCGCGCGCCCCGGGCTGTGCCCGAGATGTTACATTTATAGTAATATTTGGCCAATCCCAGGTGTGTCCATCCTCTAACTTTTGGCCTGGTCCACCCCCTGGCCCGCCTCTTAGAATTGGGTCTGGGGTGCTTTTTGGGACCCTCTCTTCATCATTCTTCTTCTTCTTCAGGGTACAAAGAGCAGAGTGACCCAGTTCTTTGACTCTGTCTTGCGGTTTAGGCCAAGATACAAGCGTTCTCCAAACAAGACAGGCCTGCCTTGACTAAAAGACTAAACATTTTCTACTAGATATGGGGGTAGGGTGATAGGGGGGGTATGGAATGGGGTGAGATGATTAAGGAATGTATAAACTAAAGGGTACTATGGGGAGGAGGGAGAAAGGGTTTCTAAAATCTACTTCTATTACCTATAAAACTTATAAGGTAGAAAAATAAGAAAATCATTATGGGCTTAAGGCATCACCTGTCTACAGGATGGAGTAGGAGAAAAGGGAGAGGGACGACTGAGTAAAGAGACAACATCTTCAAAGACTCATTTCTGGGTTTTAATCTCATGGGTTAACCTATGGGGGTTAAAGCAGAGAATTTTTGTTTTTCTATGCAAAGAGAATTCAAGGTACATGATGAGAACTTTCCCTCTAAAGATAGCTTAAACATGAGTCAAGTACCATTTTGAAATTATTGTCAAAATTTGGGAAACACTGACATTTGGAACTATTTTGGTAGCATTCCAACATTTGATTAGGGAGCTTTGGAATGTCAAATGAATGTTCTATAAAAACATCAGCTGAAGTATGTGGGTGGTCTTACTGAAGTGAAGGGCTTTTTCACATGTGGGCATCTTGATTAATACTTGAAATAAAAATTAAGGTAGTGCAGATTTTTAGCTAATTGGTAAACATAACTTTCTCTGTGAGATTCTAAGGATAATATTTCTATTTTGAATATCCTCAGTTTTCAGATTTTTTAAATTTTAGTGTTATAATAATAGTAATGTATTTAACTTTTAATGCTAATTACACAGTTATGCACCCAATGACATTTCTAAGCTGTCACAACAGTATAGTTATTATAGAACCAGTTAAGGTATGAATTAATGAAACTTGCTCCTAAGACAGAGTCAAATCTGTGGCTTTTCTGTTGCAAGTTACCTCAATCATTTGAAATTATGTAATTTTTTTTTTCTGAAATTTACCCATTCCATATTTGTGAATTGTCTGAAAACTACTAAGACCCTTTGTTTTTTGAGTTTTTGGACAACTACTTTTAAAAACTTGATTCTTTCTATGGCTTATAAGCTGTATCATGGAAGTATTTATTACTTCAAGTTTGAAGTGTTTTGATTCCTTGCATGATATTTATTTTATCCAATTATATAATACTAATTTTACAATGGAACTTTGAATGCAAACGCTTACAGTTACCATTTAAAAATATTTTTTCATTGTATATCTAAAATATTAATTTTAAGAGGAGTGTTTTTGCAAGGTTCTTTACTAGTAAGTGCACTCTCCTGAATTATGAAGATGATATATTTTCTTCCAAAATGAAGTGTTGCAAACCAGAAAAATTCAGCAGTAAATCTGTGTTCAAACCAAATAATGAGAAACACAGCTAAGGCATCTAGAAGCAACCCTTATGCCATTACTTGATTTCATAGTGCAGTGGCCATTCTAATCAAAGTTCTCAAATAATCACTGAAAACATGCAACTCTGGCCATGTCTTAAATAATTACATTACAAATTCCATTGCCTCATTACGTGTCCCCCCCCACAAAAAAAAAAAATAAATCCCAAACCAAAGCAACAGGCTTGAATAGACAAGTATAGGTCATGTAAAGGTTGTGTCATTGTGAAAGCATGCATGTAGAACAGAAGTTAACATTATTTTTAAAATATACGTTTTGAACAGGTTTATATGCAGCCCTTTGGTCTGTTGCTTTTCAGAAAAGGTATATAAGTTCACCTGCTGGGAAAATGAATATTTCTGATATGATACGTCTTGTTCTGTTTGGAAAGTGGCCAGATTTGCTACTTTGCTTACAAAGCAAAGTATCCACATGCTTATTTAACATTAAGCACTTCTGCAGTACTGTTGGCTAGCAGTACCTCAGTGCTTTCCAGTTATGTGTTATGCTCATTTTCTTCACTGTAATTCCTTGTCTTATCATTTATCCTTTTGAATCTTTTCTTCCTTTTAGAAAGGGAATGATAGCTGAACTCCTTAGAGTATCTAATGATGATCTTCCGTGTCCTCAAGCAAGAGTTAAGGAGCTTCCCCAGCCCTCCACTGCACAAGTACTGAAATACTAGATGAAATATACAAACTTACTCTGATAATTATGTGTGTTTTATGCATTTAAACATTCTGCAACAGAAGAGAAAGCTCTAAAGTAAAAAATATGAGTTTAACTTCTGGCTCTTTTAGGAAATCAGGCATCATCTGAACTCTTGAGACTTGATACTGCTGCATATTTGCTGTGCGGTGGAAATGAAGCCCTTATTAAATCTAAACTTATAAATTTTTTCTCTATAATAAAAACCTTTCACTATAGGCATCTTAATGTTAGCAATTTGTAAGGGAAGATAATAATTCCTAACTGAATTTAAGTAATGATTTCCAAAGTAGAGCTATAAATCTACTGCAGTTGAAGTTCATAAGGTCTCAAAGGAAAGGGAACCTATGGCCACTGAAATGAATAATCTGTAAACTGCCAGTAATTCACACTGTTATTAAGACTGGTAATTTCTTTGATAAAAGCCTTTGAGTTAGAATGTTAAAACAATTGAACGGTAAGCTAATACAGCAGCTTGTACACAAGAAGTTCTAGTGTATCAAATGATTTGTGTTATTTCTCTTTCCTCCAGCTCCTGCAATTATTGTAAATCTTAAGTAGTATTTTAATCCTCAGGACATACTATAAATCAAAATCTAGATTTCAGAAACTGTCACCCCAGAAATTAAGGTTCTACAGAATTTATAGGAATTGACAGATAGCAAATTATGTTTCCACTCTTAGCTTGGACTGAAATTTTCTTTAAAAGGAGTTTACCTTTTGCCGTACACACCACATTTCAGGACATAGAGAGCTTTAACTTTGTTTTCACTGAATAAAATAGTGAGTTAACACTAATTCCAACTGCAACTGAGGGAGTAATTGATCTTTTTCTTGTCCAAATCTGTTCTTGTGTTATAACGCTACAGATCAATAAAGGAACATTCAGGACTTTTTCATATGTGGTGTTGAGGAGAAGAAGGAATTTTTTTTCCACAGATTTGGTACCTAGATTCATGAATTACAAGTGAGAAGATGTGTACCCAGGCACTAGAAGGCTGCCTGGCACAAAAGGAGCCTATGACTATGCTGGGTAGTTCTAGCCTCCAAACCAGGGCATCTGCATGCAGAAAGGCTTTGGGAAATGATTCCTGGCATGTTAGTGCTCTGAAACCATTCTCAGGTACTTTTTTGGGACAGTGCAAGGGTCAGAAGTACACCAGGGCTCATTCTAATAGTTTATATAAATTACGACTGTATTTATCTGAGAGTACAGAAGTAGCCAATGTGTCACCTAGTTTTCACAGGTGAAAAGCTGTTTCTATTTCTTCATCTCCTAGAATTTGTCCTAAATTTCCAGGGGTTTTGTCACATTTTTTTTTTGGCCCAGCAAAACTGTCTGTATTAGTAGTCCTGATAATATTGATTTAGCATCAACAGATTGTTAGACCTGCTAAAGCTCCCTTGGGTTGATTTGTCCTCAGACAGATTAGTCCTTTGCTGAGGTATAATTTCTGATGAAAGCAAGGAAATCCAGATTTGCACTCGTCCTGTAGTTAAGGTGGGGTTTTGACTAGTTTGACAGTGTTTAGCAAAAACATTGCAAAGACCATTCAGGCAATTCAAGCCCAAACTGCTCACAATACTGTCTCTTTTCCACAGAGAGTGATTCATCTGATTTAGATTACCTGATGTCTTTGAAGGGCTGAATGAGCCCAACTGATCTTCTGGTGTGCACCTTCCAGCTGTATCAGCTCAGTGCAGACCTGCTCTGCCTTCAAATGAATTGTCAAAACCAGCAGGAGGTAATCCTCATAGCATTACAACTCCTGTTTCCTCCACTTCTGATCTTTCGGGATCTCAAAGGTTGTTGGATCTTCTTTTATGTGTTTGGCATCATGTTATTTATTCCATCCTAATGGTTATGCCATTATCGCTTAGGGAGAGGACAGTATAAGTTTCATGGTGAGTCCAGCAGCCATTTGCTTCTGAAACCATAAAGTCACTTCTAAGTCCCAGACAGAATTTGTCCTTAAAATTGTTCTCAACCTCCATTTAATTCTTCTATTAGACCTGGCCTTTTCTGTAGAGTTCCTCCAATCTGGAACAGGATGAAAAATTGATCACATCTGTTCAGCAGAAATTTGATTTCAATATTAAAATGTCCTCTATTTCCTTCAGAATTCAGAATGGTGAAGGGGAGAAACTGAAAATTACTGAGCCAGTGTCTAGCTGAAAAGACAATTCCAATAACAGCTTTGTAGTCTCTCAAAATGTTTCAGATCTTTCACACTTGGCTGTATCCTGAACTTTTCCACATAAGGGTTTGAAGGGGCTTGGGGAGCATTTTCAGCCATGTGTTAAAATATTGAAAATAGTTTAGGTTCAGAGGAGAAGTTTTCAGTCCAATGTCTTTTTTGCTTATGAAGGTATTGATGCACATAAAATTGTTCCAGTATTTTTCATAGATATGGTTTTGACTGAGATGATAAAACAGTATTGAAATAAATTATGGTTTGCTTCACATATTTCTTGCTTAAGAACTAATCTTTTAGGTATGGTTGACAAGGGAAAAAAAGAAAGGCAAACTTTCAAAATTATTTTAGCTGCCTTGCTCAAAACTTTGCAAAAACACAGCATCCCTGTAGAAATTTCAAGCTTCCTCTGAGGATTGTAAAAGGATTCTACCATATTCAGTCAATAGTTTGCCTCATCACTTCCAAGGCCTTCATGACCAGCTCAACAAGGCCTTGATGTTACAAAGTCCTTTGAATTTTACCTAAAGGGAACTAAAGCCTTTTCACACTCCAGTCTTGCTTTGTTTCATTTGACATTACTCAATAGGTTTTGCTATGTCTAAATTAGAACAGTGTCTAATAGCTGTCTTATTGCATTCATCATTGCTACAGCTTGACAGGTCTGCAGCATGAAGGTCACATCAAATCCCAGTTCACATAAGGCAAAGTCCTGATTTATTTCCACCCAGAACTCTTAGGAGGCAACCGCAGCCCCCTGGACTTCTTTACACATAAATGCTGTGCATTATTGATTAGAATCAGACTTCTGGATGTAAGGGCTAGGATTTACTTAGTTGAAGTCTTAGGGTACTCACCTTGCTGTATATTGATAGGGTGATTTTATTACTTCTTTGGGGGTTGTATTTTCAATTTTATTTTTGTTGCATGTGTTTTCATACCCCACATTTATTTTAAATCTATTATAAGTTTATCATTACTGATTGCCCTTTAGGTCAGTGATATGCCTTTCCAAAAATGTTTTCTTTTAAATATTTATTAATGTATTACCTTATAATGGTACAAATGTGATTTCCTTAAAAAATCATGTATGATACACATGAAAGGGAATTTAGAAATATAAAGAAACATTTACACATCCTTTTCTGCAGAGACTGAAGAAGTGGTTTTCTCGGTGATGAGTAAACCTGTATGCTTTGTATAGATATGAGATTCACAAATACTATTTGGCTCACATTTGTAGTTGGTAATCTCCATTTACCTTTTTCTACAACAACAGTGTTTTTATCTTTTTAAATGTTGACATACTGTCATGGAGCACATCCAGGCCCTCATCAAACTGCAAAATTGAGGTGACATCATGTAGTGAGCTGATATTTCCCTTCCTGACTGGTGGCACAGAGCTATGGAACTGTCATTATAGACTCTAAAGGGATGCTTAGTAAAGGGGTGTCTGTTTAAGGCACGCTTAGCAGTCTCTCAATGCCAAAACGTCTTTAACTGCAGTTGGCATAAATTAAAATAATGCATAGGCTGCTATGAATCACACCATAAACTGAATTAGCCTCTGTTTAGCTCTAGAGATTAGGGATGGAAGGGGCAAGGACTGTATCTCTTAATACCTCTTCCATGCTGTGTGTTTCTTCATTCAGACTCTTTCTGAGTTCTTATACATTGTGTGATGCACAAATGTTAATATATGTCACTGTCAGAAAAATTGCATGTGAAATATGGAGAAATGAAAAACACTGAACACAGACCCTGCAGCTATCAATGTCAGTTGGATTTCACAGAGGATCTTGAGTGATAGGTCAGCCCAAAATTCTTCTTAGGGGCAAGGATCTTGTCAACATCAAGTGTACTGTCAGTCCAACTATTTAAGTTTGTTATTGTTTCTTATAAGTCAAGGACTTGAAGACATTTTTCTCTGGTTTTACTTAGGCAAACCTGTTCTTCCTGAGTTCTAAAGGACACTGCAACAAGTTGTGACTTTGCTTCATCCACTTCTTTAACTATCCTGTGATGTTGTTTGGAAAGCTGTGTTCGTGGAAAACCATTCCATGCGTGAGAGAACTAATTATGTTCCTGTCAAAACTTCCTATACTTGCCTCTAGATCTTATCTGTCTTTATCTGATCTTTGACACTTCTCCAAAAAGATTAATGGGAATAGCCCTAGAACTGCCATCTCTTCATGTCTGCTCACAGAGCCTCCAACTCCTTTGATCTTCCCAAGATCGTTATTATATATATTGTACAGCTCATGTCTCTGCCTGCTAACATGGGCAATGTCAGAGCTCATTTGTATGTGCTCTAGCAATTTTTCAGTGGTCTCGTGCTTCTTAGAAGCAACACATCAGCTGTGTGTCTAGCATATGGGGCAGGGGGCTTGTCATTAGTTCCTTCCACATATCTGTATACTACTAGGGAGTAAGACACTCTACTAGCAAAGTGACCATATTTTTTCCTGCAGAGGGGCTGTTTACTCCTGGGGTACATGCATTCATCTCTTCGGGGTTTGGATGTCGCCCCACATGCTGTATGAATGTTGCTATCTCAGTGAGGTCTCTCTGATAACAGCTGTCTCTCAGCACAGCCCTCTTGCTCTGCATCATTCCTTGTGTCAGTGCGATGCTGGTAACCACAACTCCCCCAGAACAACCCATCCGCTTTCTGACCTTGTCTATCAGGAAAATATAGGCCATAGTCCTGCAAATGTAGTCCGGTGCCTGGGTTGAGGCACCACAATCAGTGTGTTAGTAGTCTAGCCCTGAGAGTTTGCAGGTTGAAGAAAACCTGAGATGAAAAATAGCTCTGCTAGTAAAGTCTGTCTTTAATGTTCTCTATTTTTCTATATGCTGCAATCCCTGTCTGCTCATCCTGTACACTCACTTTCAAATTTCCTAGTGAAAAAACTGTCCCCATTTGGTCTTCTCTGTTCACTAGCTACAAATGATTATTTAGGCTGCTGGTTTTTTGATCTACACTCCTGTCCAGATAAGCCCTCCTTCCTTTTCAGTTGAGAGTGTTCATTTCTGAGCACTGAACTCAGACTTATAACTATCACAGGAGAATATTACAGACTGAATAACCTGCAGATTGCATCCTGACAATAAAACAATTTATTAACAAAATTTACTTTAAAAATAGAGCTACTCCAGGCTCTAAAGTTTATTTTTAAATAGTTGCATTGCTAAAGCAGAAGAATGACATGAGAGCTTTTACTTAAATGGCATCCTCTGGCTTTTTGTGAAACCTTGAGGGCGACTAATGGGTGGGCTCTAATAATTCTTTTTCCAGCAAGCCAGGTAAAAAAGCGAGGTAATTAAAGAAAAAGACTTTGAGAGAAAAGTCAGAAAATATAGAACTGATTTTTGTCATGCAGTTATGACTGTTCTTTCTCCACAAAGTCATAAAATGAGGATTCAGAGCCAGGTGGTATAACTTTCAGTTGTCATTGCCTTCAGTGGAGGTTCCCAAGGTAATTGTATGGCAGCATTGCCTTATCATTGTCAAACACATCTTTGAGTCAGCTACAGATTGTCGGTGTATATATTCCTGTGGTGGTTTGGGCTAGGCCTTCCTTGGTGACCAGTTTGTAACCAAGGAAGGGTCCAGATTTACCCAGTATTCCCTACGATTTTTACGTAAGCCAGACTATAAGAAGAGAGGAGGAGAGGCCTTCGCTCTCTTTCCTTCCGGCGGCTTGGAGGTGCAGGTTCCCTGCTGTTGAGTCTGCCGTGTTGGGGAGCGAGGCCTGGCTAGGCCTTGCTGACCTAGGGAGACAGAGGTTGCCGGCGATCGTTCCGGAGCGACTCTCGGTTGTCCCAGGAGAGTAGTGAGATATCTTCTTTGCTAACTTTTTTTAGTTACTAGATCTCAGGCTACTGATTAGGATATATATACATATATATATATTTTTTTTATTTCACTTTTGTTCCTTTTCCCCTTCCCCTTTCCCTTTCCCTTGTGAAATTGTATATAAGTGTAAATATATTTATATATATCACTTTGGTTGTTTCTCTCTCGTTTTCGGGTTTTTCTTAGTTTTTTCTCCCTCTTCTCCCTGAGGTTTTTTTGTTGGGGGGGGGGGACTTCTAGTGGTAAGGTTTGGAGACTTGGCAGGGAGCCAGCTTCAAACCATATCAATTCCTTAAGTTCAAGACATGGGATTTATGATTTTCTGTTTGTAGAGGGTAGTTCAAGAATTATTTTTGGCAGTGTAATATTTTTTTATGTAAGATCACCAAGTTAGGCCAAACTCACAGCTCATGATGCTGAGAGAGAAAATTAAAATCCCAGTTTTGCATTGGTCATTATATCCATAGTATGGAAGAATGTGCAGTTTTCTTGTTCTGCTTCAGCCTGCTCCCTTGGGGAATCTGCCATACATTCTGTATCACTCTCATGCATGGCATCCTCTGGTAGATTTACTAATGACTATATTATCTGTTTAATTTGACATGTACACCCACTATTTAACACAGTGGGGTTGTTAGTACAAGGAAGGCTTTCAGCTCAACTGTAATATAAATAAAAATAAATGTATCACCTTTGTGCAGCTAAGTGCAGCATACTTTATATAACCAGGACTTCCAATCAAAAAAGAACTTGTCCTCAAAACACAAGAGATGAAAAAAAACCCTCAAACCAAACCTGTAGAGAGATCTGAGATGAAAGACTAAGCTAGAAATGGAGATTTCATTTTCCATTTATTACGGGTCAGATGCTGACTAGGTGTGAGGTCCTTGTTTCTCCTAGCAAAACCAAAAAGACTGAGGGTACCACACAGATTGTCACATCCACAGGAATTTTCTGCATGAGTTCAATACAGGTGAGTTCTGTGTGTTCAGGTTACCTCACAAGGAACTTTTTCTCTGTATGAAGCTCCAGGGTTTCACATTTAGAGTATAGAGAGACCATTCTTCATAGTTTTGAAATTCAAGTCTATAAGGCATATATGCAAAAGTGCTTTCTGTCTCAGTTTCTCTTTGAATTGATGAAAAGACGAGAAGCTGACAGTACCATATACAGCATACAGCAGAACACAGTGCCTTTGCGAATATTGCGTGGTTAAGGGTCACTTACTCTACACTTTTCTTACATTGCTTGATGACATGCTTTGGAGACAGTGGACAAATTCCACTTAACATCAGTTATTGTCTAGTTGTTGAATTTCCAGTCCCGTGCCATTTCATCTGTCAGAAAATAAAATGATCCTTGTAATTTTCTTGTTATTATGTGATCTTTATAAGGAAATTACAAGGCTACTTAATACAGGGTAAATGTAGTGCTCTTTGAGAAATATTTGTCCCTTAGAAGATGAAAAGGAGGAGGCTGATGGTGGTTTTCTTTGTTCTTTCTATTTGTTTGCTGTCCTGATCTTTTGTTCCTTGGTTCCAACTTTTAGATAAAAGCTTTTTTCATGTGTTAGTTTTGGATTATCAGATTTATGTCCATTTTGTTCTCTGCCCTCATACCTCACAGCACAGCTTAGCTCCCACATGCTTAACTCCTTAGACACTAGGAAAGGCATTTTGCAGGGATTTTGCTGTCCGGACGTGTCAAAGCAGAGCGATTCTGGGGTAGTAGTGAGGCCAGCTGTACCGTGCCATGCAGTGCCGATGGGGCACACCATGCAGGATTTGCCATAGCCCTGTGGTCACTGGGCAAGTCCCAGTGCTGAGGCAAGCTGAGGTGGAGCCAGGAAGGCAAGTTAGGCTAATGGAGTACATGGCCATGTCCCATGTTGGCTGCAGTAGTGCTACACCATTACTCAGGTGCAAGGATGGAGTAACAAATTGATTAAGTTTACAGAGCTGACTGTTAGTGTGACACTGCTAGTGTTTTTGAACACACTTTCCAGTAAGGCTTCTTAAGAAGCGGAGGTGGCATCATTTGGAGTGTTCAAGGGCAAAAGCAGACAGAGTGGCACTGGTCTCTCATCTGTTGCCTCATTTGTTTGGCCTTCTGCTTGAGTGGTTCATTAGCAGTATCATCTAAGCACTAAGTGAAAATCAAAAGGGCAATTAAGGTCTTAGGAATTATTAGGAATGACAAAATGTTATTTCTCTGTAGAAAATCAAGAGTGCACCCTGCTCTGCACATACCAAGTGCAGTTTTTGTTATTGCCTCTGAAAAAGAAAGTACTAACTATTGTTTAAACACAGAGCAGTTAGGATGGCCAGAGGTAAGGAATAGTTTGCGTGTGATGAAATGCTTATTTTTAGGTTCTGACAAAAGACATCTGAATCAAGATGTCATGAAGTTCTCTAAAATTGTAAGGGGAATGGAAAAGATTAGTAGGAACTTACCCATTCTTATTGTGTGAGAATTGGAGGTAGCCATACAACTACAAGGCAGCACGTATAAAGCAAACCAAGAAAACTGACCCACTGCAAATTAAAATTGTGGAAACTCAATGCTTAAGGATATTGTAGAGACCAAAAGTATTCAGGGTTCTCAAAGTGACTAGATACATAAATGGAGAATTCCCAAGAGGGAGGACAGGGATCTGATTGCATCAGATCTGATTGCACAGAATGTCCCTAAATGGCAGTGTGCAGATAAGTATGGTATACAGAGAAATTTAACTCTTTTCTTGTTTCTTATGCTTTTCTCATGGCATCTCTTACTGGCCTGTGCTAGAGACATGGGTTTTTTTAGATTCAGTACCTTTTTTTATTGATAGTACTTACAGCCAGCTCCAGCTTCTCCCAAAGCAATCTTGTCCAGAAGATGGAGGAGGAGGAAGAGGAAGGAGGAAGAAGCTGAATGATTTCTACCTTTTGTGCGTTGTGGAGCTCAGTGTTGCATCTGTGTCATAAGTGTGTGTGTTATGTCCAGCCAGTATTGTGGAGGTCCAATTCAACCCAGTCCTTTTCTGCTCTTGCTGACCTTTCAAAGATTATTTTCCCAACTTTTTATAGCAGACAGTAATGCTAAGAACAACAGTTCTACGATATTGTCAAGCCTATTGTTTTGTGTCCCATACAGATGGATTACCAAGACCTAACTTGGAAAGTAGCTTTTTAACTATTTGGGTGGAGGATTGACTCAGCTGAGGGAAAAAATGCAGGCAATTACTTCTAACACTGGGTTTCTTTTTTATCTAATCTGCAATTTTCTGAAATACTGCTGTGTCTTTTATCAAGAAATAGAGACTAGCTGGCTTGGAAAATCTAAGATAAGAAGTTTCTGAGGCAGGAGTAATTGGTTGTGGTAGATTGGAACAAATTAGAACGGTGCTCAGCAGAATTGTTTACTGTACTGTGTACATACCACTTATTGCAGCCACTTCCATCGTGTTTTCCTTCATCTGTATTTATTTATTTATCTATTTAATATTGAGACAGTCAATGACATTAGCTTACTTTCCTAAATGAGACTGTTCTGAAGAACAAAGACACAAAGCATTAACCTGAAACGTAAAAATGTTGCATGCCCTCTTAGATTATGCCCAGTCTGTCTTTAAATGTTAGCATTAGCCTTCAGTTCAGTACGATCTGTAGATACAAGACTGAAAAAATGCAAACTGACACTGTGGTGTATTTTTTTATTGCAAATATTTATGTTTGTCTTCAGATCGTGTTTTCTAGGTACAGAAAGAAGTTAGGAAACTATTATTAGTTGTTGGAGTTTCATTTGATTAAGCACCTGTCACCTGAATCAGTTTTATATCACAGCTTCTCTAACTCAGTGACCATTGCACAAAAAATATTGTACCTTTCAGGTACCATTTTGCTACCTTGATTTGTTATTGTCCCAGTGAAGGAGGATATAGTCCTAATGATCTCAGTTGTGCTGTGTTCCCAAAACCCACTCTCCATCAAATTCCAAAAGTAACAAAAACAGAAAATAAAGCTAGATAATGCTCCACAACCTTCAAAGGAGAACTATAAATATATGGTGAGAAAGGGAGAGAAAGATGTGCATACACATTGCAAAGAATTTGTTGCAGCAAAGTTTATTTTTGCATTCAATGCCAGAGACTGCTTGACAGCAGCCACATTGTTGACTCTCTTTTAATGACTGTAAGAGATGTGAGTAGAATTGAAGTGGAGAAATGGGTGAAAAAAACATGCATGTAGCAACCTCCGCAATGGATAGTTGCATGAATGTAGCATCAATGTTAGGCAAGGCATACTTCTCGGCATAACCAGTAAAGCAGGGAAAAACTCTCTAAATGGAAAGTCACAAGTGAAAGCAGAGACAGGAAAATGATCAGTGACAGCAATCTGTAGCCAAGCATCAAAAATCCTGCTTTGCTCTTTTTCCGTCCTCCCCTGTTTCCCTCAGTAGACATCCATCAAACTGCAATACGATTTCTGCTGGCCAGTTTGTGTCTTGGAAATTGACAAGAGAGGGAAGAATCACTTTGCCCAGAATCCTTGCTAAATTACATGAAAACAGGATTTGTGCTGCATGTAAACTGTGTAAATCCAGTCAGCTTTTAAGTGGAAACCAATTTCATAGTGTGTAAGTATCATTGATTTGTTAATCTGACAATTTTTTTAAACAAGCTGATGTGGATTAGCCGGTTCTGATTGTATGTTTCTTACAAGTCATTTGAGTGCTGGATAGCTTGGTGAGTAAAGCACTAGAAATTAACCTTTGAGGCCCCTGCCTATAAATAAATTATTGATCCTTATAAAAAGAATCAGATAATCTCATTAGATGTAGTTTTCTGTAGTGTGAGTCTAAATCCTGCCATACAGAATCATTTATCATAATTGATAATCTTTTTCCTGAAGCAGATAAGAGCTAAGCTGCAATAGAAAAGCAAATCCTGCAGGAAGTGGTATAGGAGAGCAATATGAAGAATTTTCAACCAATTTGATGCTTAAGGGATGTTTTGTTTTCCCTCCAAGTATTTCTAAGGGCTTTTAGCTTTTATGTATGCTTTTATAGCTGTATATCCAATAATTCTCAGTCAGGAAAAAAGTGTCTCTGAAATTTCATGCATGATGGTACTCTGGAGCCAGGCAGAAGTATAAGGAATGAATTTCTGATCCATGACATAACAGACACGAGTGGAAAATACATAGCAAGCAGTGTAATATTGAAAGACAGAAGTGATACAGAGTTCAGTACTTAACATATAAATGACTGCTTAGAAGTACTTTACAGAAAAATAGTTAATGTGGTGTCAAAAGGTAAATGTGCAGGCAATGAGACCTAGTGTTGTTATTTTTTACAACTGCAACTCGGTGATCTCCTGAAATGAAACAAAGTCAAGTGAGCATTTTAATGACATGAGGAAAAAAAAAAGAGACTGAACCTTATCATTAGTTTCAGTAACTTGACTTTCCATTTTGTAAAAGGAAAATAAAAACAGAGGACACTCATGTCTGAGCTCCGCTTCTCTGTCACTGAGCAAAGAGGAGTCTGTACATGTGGGAAGGAGAGTGGGCTGTGAGGGGACACCAGTTCTTACTTGGCTTATCAAGCTGCTTAAGTGTTAGCATCAAGGTCAGAGACATTCCAGTCTCAACTTCTAGTGTCTACATCAGCATTCATAGTGCCAAACTATGTCACTGTAGAATCCCACTAGTATAACTTTTCAAAGATACTTTTTTCTTTCGTGATTGGAAATGATCGATGCAGCAATACCCATTACAAAGGGAGGGGAAAAAACCTGTATGTACACCCCTGCAACTCTCTGCATATATGAAACCCTGTGGGGTTTCATATATGCAGTTAATAAGGTTGGAGATTTGGTCCTATACCTGTCTCTTCTGTCTTCAGGCTCACAGGTTAGGAACCCTGTACTGTTAATAGAATACAGGAAAAAAAAGTAAAGGAAAAAATGAGCATGGTCTAGATAGGGAAGTAATTCAAATATTAGAAGAAATAGTGTCATATAGAGTGTCTGATTTAATAACGATACATTGGACTTGTGCTAATGGAATTATTGTTAGTTTAAAAAAACATTAGACAAGACCAGCTAATGACTAGGTGTAGCATATCTCTTTGTAAGGTGGTAAAGATCAAGGATAGATTCTGTTATTCTGGATTAACTCAGAAGTTATTCATGGCCTTGTAAGTAAAGACTAGAAGGAGAATCCGGTAGTGTGGTGTGGCAGCTCTTCTGTACCGAATTGCTAGCATAATCTCATGAAATTGCTTGCACTAATTCACTTCAGCATACCGATGAGTCTGATGGCATAACACTGAGCTGTGGGGGTTCTCTCCTGCCCTGCACATAGTAAAGTGTATCCATTTTCACTGTGTTCCCAGTCCTGTGCAGCCACTGAGCTTCAGGCAAATTGTGACAGTCTTGGAAATTTATGATCACAGTGCTAGCACAGCATCCTTCTCTGACCCATTGAAAAGGCCTGTCCACCTAGCAAGAACTGTTTTCTCTTTTATATACAAGGGCAAAAATTAGATCAGTTCTTGTATCCAGAGCAGAATTCTTTAAAATATTTTTCAGAAACCTGTGGGTATTTAAAAATAGATATTTCTCCACCAAGTAGAAATCATTCAGTATTTCTTCACTGGCAGTAGTGTACCAGTTTTATCCCTTGTGATTAAAGTGTTTATCCCTGTTGATTATAAAAACCCACACTGAACTGGACCTCAGCTGTAGAGCAAAAATGATTAGGAATTTTTTTTGTTATTCTAAATATTTTTTCTGAAGTGTTGCAGAAAGAGAGACGGATGTTAAAGTGTTTTGTTTATTTCATAGGCAAATACTGTCATGCACCATAAAATGGATAGACCATCTCATTGACAGATCCAAAACAAAGCCTTCTTTATGAGAAAACACTGTATTGCTAATAAAGTGATCCCAACAGCCGAGCTTGTGCTGCTTAATTTGTTTCCTTGGAGTGATATTATAATTCTGACATACTGAAAAATCGCCTTGCAGAGACTCATATTGCATTTGTTGCTGAGTGCATCTTTGATATAACATTTGTTATTGTAGTGCTTGGGGTGTCTTCAGAGGAGTAATATTCTAAATGAACCTGGCTGTATTATCCCTTTAATGTAGAGTAGAATTTTGCATTAAATTTTCAGCTTGTTTCAAAGGTGTTTTGCCAGCTATTCATCACGAGTGGTCTGTTCAAGAATAGGGCCAGTATAACAATATAAAATCAGAAAAATCCTTAACACTTTCTCTTTGGGGAATCTCTCAGGTCATTCCAATTCTTTTCTGTTAGATGAATAGACAGCATGATCTCTTGTATTTATGGCTGCCTGTCAGGTGTTTTTATAGTAGAAACATGAATCACTGTTTGTAATGCAGGATTAGCCTGTCTCACACAATGTTATTAGAATTAGACCTGACTAGAGAGCAACTTAATTTCTTTTTCTTTTGTATTTGACTTTAGTTTTCCTCCCAAACCAGCTTTTGCACTCTCAGGAACGCTCTCATTCTTATGTTAGAGCAAATATTGAAGAGCATATGTCTTATTTGTCCCCCCTCAGTGGAATTCTGCTTTCTGAGCTGACAGTAAAATATAAAAAGATTGTACTATGGTGTCCTATTAGACCTCAAGACTGGATGGACAGTTTGTATTGAGCACAGGCATTTTTCATAATTATGTTGCCTGCAGGGTTGCCACCTGCCCTAATTTGATCTGATTAAGGTGAAAACCATCCTCATTTCATAAGTGGAACTTTACCACGTTTACTCACAGAGAACAGCAAGATATGCACACATGTATTGCTGCTGCAAAGTAGGAAGAAAAATATTACAATTAGGTATCAATTAAGATTTGAACTCCATTATGAGAGTGCAGGTCACTTTTAGACAATTGCTTCATTCTTTATGGTTCTGGAAATGGTTTTCTGTCATAAAATCCGTATGAAGAAGAGAAAATCATAGCCATTCATCCAGATATGTCTATTGTATGTACTATTCTGAGAGACATAATATATTCTATGGCTTTTTAGAATTCTCTTTTGGTTGGGTGGGCTTATTGTCCATGAACATTTATTTTTAGAGTAGCCTGGGCTTGCCTTGCAGTCTGAGTCATTTATGTAGCAATTTAAATATTTGTCTAAGCTCTCAGTGAAAGGCTCATGTTGAAGTCTTGTAAATGCTGCACAGATTAAAGGAATAGCATTTTTTATATACTGTTTATACAGAATGATGTCATATCCCAGGAAAAAAAAGAATTGAAAAAGTAGAAAGAAAAGCATTGCTGTTTCTGGGTCACTGAATATTGTTTGCTATTGTCCTTTCTGCAATAGTAATTTTGTGCATGCTTATGCGTGTGTGAGTAAGAGAGTGAGACCAACATGTGTGCATATTGGGTTTTCTGTCAGAGTATTTTTTAGCTTGGCATATTGATTTTTATTTACTGGGGACAGGAAATAACCTTTAAAATTTTCATTTGAATAACCTTAAAAGCTAGTTTTGGAATTAAAGGGATAGAAAACTGTACTTGTTCTCTGGCACCTGTCCACAACTTTCTTGATGGTGCAAAGGCTTATTCTACATTATGTAGTCAGTGTAATAACCTCCCTTAGTAAAATACAAATGAGATGGAAATTTATTGCAATATGAATTGATGAAACTGTTCTTTCTATCTGTAATTTCCCAAATTATAGGAGGACAGTTTCCTTAATTCAACTTTTAAAAGGAAAAAGAAGAAATATTTACTCTCCAAGTCTGATTCTCAGCATTTGGACTTTAGAATATACTTCTCTTATTGAGCCATCAGCTGAAACATGGCTGTGTGAACTTTAATTTCAGCTTAGAAACCTTTTAGCATTTTCTGTATTGTACCTGCTTAGTTCTGGTATTTAGAAATTGCAGTCTTTTAAAGATTTACCCTTCGGTAACTGGCAAATGAAATTCTTCTATAGTTACTTCTGACTTTTATTCAGGGATGGTTGGATTTTCCCTGAGAAGACAATCTCTTCTCTTATAGAGTCTCCACCACATGCTGAAAGCTCCTGACCTCTCACTTCCCTTCTCAAAGGTACTGATCATCATCAAAGGCCAGTGCCAGCATGAAGGTGGGAATTTGAGAGAACAGAGTTTGCTTTAGAGATTTCAACTACTTTTTGAATAAAAGATAAGAAAACCTTTCATGAATTGAGCTGATTGAGCTAAAAACCCAGCAAACTGAGAATGAAGACCTCCTTTCAGCCCAGATCTCTGCAATGAGATTTTCACTTCCAAGGTTTTTATGGCAGAAGGTATGAGTCTTCCAAAAGAAGTTTAAAACAACTCTGTTGTATCTCAATGGAAAAAAAAATCACCTAGTTATGGTAGGAGCCTTAGATTTGTTGATTTTCTCTCTGATGTTATAAAGAAAGTGTAGGAATAACTTCAGTTAAATGAGAAGCATTAAAAAATGTTTCTGTAAAATTTAATTTGACAATAGTCAGTACTTCCATGAAAAGAACAACGTCTCCTTTTTATTTTTGCTTCTGGAGCTACTGTATTTGAGCAGTAAAGGTCATAGCTCAATTTCTCATTACAGATAGACAGCATGGAATTTGTTGAGTTGCATGAGTTTGGTATTCACTGACTTTACCGAGAATTGCATGAGTGAATTTACACCTATAATTTAAACTGGAATATTAAGCAAGCAGATGGTACAGACTGTTCATCAAATATGTTTGCACTATTGCAGGGTTACCCTGAAGTCTTAGTCTCTTGGGCAATACTGAATTTTTTTTTATTTTTTTTTTTTTTAGAAAATTTCCCCCTTCTGACAGACTCAACAGTTTGTCACATAATGGTGCAGAATATACAGAAACTGCCAAAAATAACAAGCAGTGACTTGCTGGCATTGTGGAACTCAGTGCAATTCAAGATTTGAATGCTGATGTGACTAAACAGTACTTGTTCAACTGTGGTTTAAATGTTATTTTAAATATGCAAAAAGGAAGCAAGGAATCAGGTTCTAAACTGAAATAGCAGGTCAGTATTCCTGCTGATATTTTCTGTGGTAAAGATTAAAAGAAAGACCTTAGTAGAAAATGGCTAATGTGGTTCATTACTTCTAGTCATTTGGCTTTAAAGCATCATTAAAACAAGCAGTGAGTAACAGCATAGTGAAGGCCAGATTTGTGTGCAATGTGAGAAAGCCAGGCCAGCAGAATTTGCTACAATCACTTTATGTGATCCTTTCCCAACTCTGTTGCAGTCCCTTTGTGACATTCTTTCAAAAGTACTTCTTGAAAGCAAAAAATACCTTTTGTGTCTTTGGATGTTTTTGAATTTAAGAGCACACAAAGTTGTAACCTAATCATCTGGGCAACTAACATTTCTGGTGACTGGTTGGAATAGGACAAGCATTGTGTCCTGGCAATCAAGCTTTCATGAAATTTTCTTGACTATTAGCTTCAGCAACCTTTTTGGTAGCAGAATACTGTATAGGTCCTTTTACTGCCTTCAGCTGTCAGAATTCAATCAAGAAAAAAAGAAAATTAACATCATGCTGTTTCACAGGGTATTAATCGGGAGAAAATGGTTTTTTGTTGGTTTGGTTTTTTGATTGTTTTAGGGTTTTTTAGTTTTGTGTTTCATTTTTTAAAGAGAATAGGTTTCTTATTGCAGATTGACCTTTGAAAAATTAGCAATTGAATTTGCCCTTTACTGGCACAGGGTCTTTCTAACAAAGTATTGCATTTTGTGTTCATAGCCAATTTGTTTGCTAGTATGGATACAGGTAAGCAACATTGACTTAATTGTTGCTATGGTAGTTTGCTTGAGCTGAAGAGCTGCCCTGCCATTTGTAGTTTCAGACAGATTTTTAAAGACGTGGAGGAGAGACCTTCACCATGTTGACCTCTCGGTACAGAAACCACATGCAAGTATTGCTTGTCATCTCTGATTCAGTGCAGAGCTGAGCTTTGCAATTTAAATACATGCCTGCTGTCTTTGAAAGGACAGAATTCAAAACTTCTTACTTTTGAAAAAAATCTTCTTTTTTATTTTTTTCCAAAGAAAGCACTTTAATGTGCCTCTTTTTGGGCATATATTTGTTTTACCTTGCTATCTACTTATCTAGATTACTATACAGAAAAATATTATCCGCAAACTGATGTTATCAAAGTAGCATGAGTACAAGTAAAGAATCCCATGTAATTTTTTACTTTCTTTTTTTTGTTTTTACTGGATATATAATTTTTACACCAATTGTAAGGTGGCCAATACAAGATATTTGGGTACAATTTGCAAACACAATACTGACTGCAGTCAACAGGATATAAATCATCAGATGCTTTAGTTCTCCAACCTGCTGAATGCTGCTTGTAGCATTTTGAAATAGATCTATACCTAAGACATATTATACTTGCTGAGGAAAGTTCTAATACCTATAGGTAAGGCGAAGGAATAACCACTGTGCATTGGTTGAACAGAGTCATTTGGTTTTCTTTCTAGGGAAAAAATACTTGATTACTGAACCTACCCCAATCACAGTAGACTGTCAAAATGGGTATTGGAAGCAGAAGTATGAGTTAATGGGTCAGAGAATTTCTGTTTGTAAATGCAGCTTGAATGTATGATCAACATTAAGAATTCAGAAGGAAAATAAAGAAGGCCTTTTTTAACCTCATGATTACAAACTGATTTCATGAGAGGGTTTTTGACTCTGATATATGATTTAATGATTAATGGTGGTTAGCAATAATTGATTTTCCAGATAAAGTTGTGTGCCCATGTGAATCCTCTGCATTTTCAGACCTGCAGTGTAAGGCATGGGACTTGAGATGAAAAATTATTCACAGGACATTTCTATCACCTTTTGTTCTTTAAAAATTAAATATTTTTATACAGAGGAAGATATCTGTAACTACAAATCTACAAATTAATGAAGTTCTAAGTTTGTCTACATTAGCAAATTATGTGGGTAGCAACAGAGAAAAAAAATCCTCAATGATTTACTATTTACATAAGTATTGCTCATGAGTGTTGTGAAAAAAATTGTGAAAATGGCTATAGTAATACCCTTCTGTAGGATCTGTGGGAAAATACTTTTACATCTTTTCACAATGCACAAGCAGTGCATGATAGGTTTATGTGCTTATATTCTGTAAATGACATACTTGATATTCATATCTTTTTCTCTTTTCAAGAAAATATTTATGCATTCCAGACATGCTCCTTAGTTTTGTTCACGTTCACATAACATCAAAAATGAGAAAAGGTCACCTGAAACACCCAAATATTTAATTAACACAAGCACAGTGAAGTCACTTCATACTTTGAAATCATTTCAGTTCCTGTAAGAATGACTGCACTGTCACCAATATAGGATTGCTTTTCACTGGAAGAAACACAGCAGAAAGGTGTGGATTTTTACAACGGTATTCCAATTAGCTGAACAAGTTGGAAGAGACTGGGAAAATGATGTAACAAATTAATTCATATTAATGATGGTATTTTAAACCTGTTAAGTTTTGTGTAAAAGTCTAGCCTGACTCTATCTTTTTACCACCCTGTTTTCATTCCCACTGATATACACAGTGCAGAGCTGTGCTCTTCCTGCCATTCCTGCTCGCTCAATGGAGTCGTCTGCTTTGTGCTGTGTTGAGTAACATGTACCTTGCATATGGAGTCCCAAACAATGTGTCCCACTGTAGCTAGAGGTTGTCTGTGCTCTGGATGGATACCTGCTATAACAAACACCTCTGAACTGCAGGATTCCCTTGGATTCCCTTGCCACCATTCCTTGCCATGCATGCGTGGCAGGCCAGTGTGCACATATATATGTGTGTGTGTGTGTGTGTATATATATATATATAAAATTGTTGCTATATTACAAGTCCTACCATTAAAGTGCTGCATTTCCAGATTTTTAGGCTTATGTTTTTTGAATATGGAGCATTTTTCATATCTATGCTCAAGTCAGGGAAAAGAAAGAAAAAACAACAAACCCATTAATTTTCTAAGCATGAAGTGGTTATTCTCAAGTATTTGAAACATTTTCCAGTTGCAAGCTTGGTTTAGCAATTAGCACTATGAAAAGATATCCTTTGAAGGACACTGATAGATATTCATACATGGTTGTGTTCAGAGCCCACAAAAGGATGTATTTTTCAGAATTAAGGAGTGTTGATACAGACATAAATTCTAAGTGAGAGAAATGGAAGTTGTGCTGTGTCCATAATGTAAATGCTCAGTTTACATGAAGCTAAATACGAGGCAAAATTTACATGCTCAAAGTTAAACATGTGGAAGTGATTGGGATTGCAGCTGTTGGGTGAAATTCAAATAATATAACTTAAAAAGTCTAAAAGTTACTTTTGTAAATCTTGCCAAAACACCTTAGACTACTCAGTTAATGGAGATAAGTGTATACTTTTTTTTGTGCTTGTCTTAATCATGGGAATTACCCTGTGAAGGTGTATATTCCTTCAATTGGCTAAAAAGGAAGCATGCAAGATTAGATATAGAAGAATAGATAAAGAAGATATTAGATTCATACAGCCAACATTTTGATGCTCATTGAATCTCACCCAACTATACCATTTGGGGAAAGATGAAATTTAAAATGCAAATCACAAAATAATGCTGCAAATGTATGGTAAAATATGTAGCACAGAATCCTGCAGTGGGGATGTATATGTTTGTAACTATGGTCAGAGAAGACATTTTCACAAAATATGCTGAGCTGGAAGGGACCCATAAGGATCATCAAGTCCAATTTTATGATTTTCTATGATTCTCTGAGGCTAAATTTCAGCCGGAGTGCCTCCATCCAGTGCAGGCAGACAGGAGTAAAGCCCCAGCCCCAGACATTCGGCACCTCCCTGGTGTCCATGGCCGGGGAGGGCAGGGCTGTGGGGAACTGGAAATGAATCCTGGTGCAGGAGGGTGAGTCAGGGGCTGACATGGAGTCCTAGGTTGGGAAAGTCAGGGCTGGTGGTACCACCACAGCCCTGACACTTGTATTAGTTCTCAGTTGGCTGTATTTGTATCAGCAGTCATTTTTTTGCTTTCATTTTGCCAATTTATGCAAGATTAAAGGGTTGATTTAATTTTTCAATTGCCTTCTCTCTGGAGAACATAAGTTCTCCATACAGAGTGACAATTTTAAGCAAAAACAAAACCAGAAGCTAATTCTGTCTGAGAAAAAAATATGTGAAGATTTGGGTAATTAAATTGATGGTAGTTAGAATCATAGTTTAATTACATGTGTAGCTGAAAATGTTTGTTCAGAGCAGTTGAAATCAAAGAATTTATGATGTTAGGAGGCATTAAACTGTCCTTCCTAAATTTTGGTTCTTTATTCTTCTCTGTGAGATATATATTCTCACAGATTAAAAGTATCTTTATGAAGAGAATACCAGAACATAAATTGTAAATTTACAGTTGCAAATTTCTATAACTTTAAATACACCTTTCATTCCTAGGTGCATCATTTGGAGTTAAATAGTAAATCAATATGGGAATCAAGCAAGAACAAAATTATTCAAACAAGTAATCTGGGATATGATTAAACATTTAGAAGCAAATAATATGCTTACATTTAATATAAGTAATAAATACTTAAATAGACACAAAGAAATTACTTGTTGTGAGTTTATAAAGCTGCTGGTGCTTTTAACTGGGTGTCATCCCTTCATAATTCAGCTTCCTGCTTAGACTCGGACTCATTCCTAAGACATCACATTAGTTTTATGGATCTGATTGCTTTGAGGTCAATGGAGCTATGACAGAGGAAAAAGTGGTATAAAAATATTAAATACTTGCATCAGTTTTATATTTCTTGCATCTTGCTCTGCCTTCACAGTTAGCAGAAACCCGTAACAGTCATTGTAGCTGAGGACATATGAAACACATAGGTCTGAATGTGAGTTGAAAGAGGGAACTAATAAGCAATTTAGCTGCCATTTTATCAGTCTGCAGATGTCCTCAATCCTGAGTTTTGGCTTCTGATTAAAGGCAATTGTCCATGCTTTTGCATCATTTCCTTTTAACACTCTTATGTGTAATTATTGATTGATCTATTTAATATTCCTGTGATTTGGTTTTTGTCTGTGAAAATTTCATGAAGGCTTGCACTTTTCAAGTAATATTTCAAAAGAGGGAAATGGAAAGTTTCAGTAATTGTTGAGACTACTGATTATAAGGGGTTCTGTACTACAGAGGGCATAAAAACTGATCCTCAAAGTATTCTATACAAAATAACAGAAATCTCTAAAGTGCAGATTATTTGTGTCATTTGGCATGTGCTAGCTGCACATCAGAGATTTATCAATACATTTTTCTATAGCTGTTTGGTGTGTACAGTTTGTCAATGAACCCATCGAGTGCTGTGCAATAATAATTTTCAAGTTGTCACATGTGTTTTCATATGCAGGAATATGTTAATGGATATATGGACGATTTCATAGGTGAGATGACAAATAGTTCTTAATGATTTTAGCAGAATAGGTATTTGTTTTAATCTCTTTAATTTTTATTTATGTGATGGTTATTTGTCCGGTACCTTTGTCTCTAGTCAGAGCGCAGGAATTTAACATAATCCAGGACTTTTTCAAAACTCACAGATACGTGGTAAAATAGATTACAGTGTTATACCATGTTTTACAAAGGTCCACTTACAGAACAGAAGAAATTAAAGTAGAGATAGTAAGCATCAGAAATACATCCAATACAAAAAAAAAAGAAGAAAAGAAAAGGAAGATTTTTTTTTCTTGAAATTATTGCTTCTGAAATGTGACGATCTGAAATTACTTCTTACAGACAGCAGACTGTTGTGTCAGTACGATTCAATATTGCATGCATTTGACATTTCTGAACTCATTGCTGGAAAGCATCATGCCAACAGTAACAGAGTTTTTAAGCTCTCTCTCCTTCTTTGCTAGTAACTTTAGGATCTGTTGTATAATCAGCTAAGCAGGATCCAGTGAAAGTCTGAGCTATGAAAAGATTGAAAATTAATCTGGCAAGTCTCTGAAAAATAGACTATACAAAATATTGTACTGGGAAGAGGATGCAGCAGTGGATGACTAGTAACACTTGAACATGCATGTTTTTCATAGAATCATAGAATAGTTTGAGTTGGAGGGGACATTTAAAGGTCATCTAGTCCAGCCCCCCTACAATCTTCAATTAGATCAGGTTGCAAAGAGCTCTGTCCAACCTGACCTTGAATGTTTGCAGGGATGGGCCACCCACCACCTCTCTGGGCAACCTGTTCCCGTGATTCACCACCCTCATAATGAAAACATCAATTTTAGACATTAAATTCTAATTTGAAACACAGAGAAGACAACAGCTCTGAACTACAAGTCAGGCCTCAGGTCAAGAAATTAGTGAGACAGAGTTGATACATTCACGGTTTGGATGAGCTGGAAGATGGAGGTGTAAAACCCAGTCAAAGGGACAGAAAAATGCTGTGCAGCAGTGATTCTGTTGTAGGAGTAGCAAGGACAACTTTAAGTGCATTAGAACAAGAAACAGAATAAACACTGAGAACCTAAGCATGGAGAAAATAAGAAGAGAAAATTAAAGGTGATACATGTGTTGTGGTCCTACAGGTTGAGAAGAATAAAGACGCATTAACAAAGAATCACTAAGAGCTAAAACACATTCAAATATGTGAATATCCTTGTGTGCAAGAGGAGGGAAGAGGTGGGTGAAAAGAAGCCTATAAGGATATCATAGGTTTTATTGAATGGGAAGAAATATTAATATTTAATAAGAGAAGTTGTTAATAGACAATTCTTACTATATGCTTAAACCTGGGCCACCTTAAAACTTGTCTACCTTTGTAAGGATTTGCTGATGAAGTTGTGTAGATGGTGCATTCTCCACCTGTACCTCCTCTAAATGGAGATAAAACATTTACCAGCAAGAAGCTGATTTGAATATCATTTAACTCTCTTCCCTAAGTAGAAAAAGTTATACCAGTACAAGACTTGTACTAATATAATTGTGTCTATGGTGTGTTTTTTGCCTTTTTAGTTATGTTACTTTCAAGTGCAAAGGCTTTTCCTTCTATATCCATAAGACAGATATGCCAACAGAAGTTGTGAGTATAGGCTATGTCTCATTGGCTCTGAGTAAAGCTACAGTGCTGATGGAGATTTCCTGACAATTATGGCCAAATTCATTTGTATCCTTTTAACGGCAGTCATTAAGACTGACAGGTAACTATTTGTAGTTGCATCAGCAGAAAAGCAGGTTGTTAAAGATCATAGTTCCCATGTTCTGCAGAGAACTATGCTTTTAATTCCTTATAAGTAATTTTCTCTGTTCAACAGCAGATGCTTCAATTTATGGTAAAAAGAATAAAGCCCAGATTGCTTTCACAGTCTGCACTTTCATCCCTTGTCAGAAATTAGTCTGGTAATGTACGAAAGTGGTGTACAACAGCCTTGGATTTCATCATCAGGAAGGTACTCAGAGTCTGAACAGGTCAGTAAAGTGCACGGCAGATAGCGAGACATATTCTTTCCTATTGGCTGGTGCAGATGTGAAAGTCTGTAGTGACTGAACATGAATCTCACTGCAAAGTTCTGGCAAATCACTCCCCTGCCTGTGTACTTGGTTTGCGTATTAACACCTGTGGATAACAACTACATATATGTGAAATGGTTTATATTTATGACAGCCAAAATTAAAGTGATCTGTGCGGCCTATGAAATCCTTCAGGGAATCAGAGAAATTCTGTATTATGCTTAGAAATGAATCCAAACCTGGTGTGTGAATCAGAATTCAGCTTTGGGCAGCTCAAGTGTTTTGATGTGAGATCCTCTTTTAACAGGCTTTATGGTTTACACTAAGGGTTGGCAGTATCTGGCAGACAGTGCTGCCCTTTTCATCTTGCTTTTGTTTGTAGTCCTCTGGGAAAAGGGCTAAAATATTCGGAATATAACCTTTCTAAGTGTTCTTGGTAGCACGCTCAGAAATGTGGAAGGATTATTTGATAGAGGGCTTTCAGCATTCTGGTGCCTGCAGAACCATGGCTAATCTTTCTAATCTTCTTTATCTGAAGTAATCTGTATGTTCTATCCTCTCTTCATGTATGTGTCTTATGCCAAAACTGCACTGACAGAAAGCTCTAAAATGCCTGTTTTTGTTTCTTTCCAACAGCTGGCTGTCCAGATTCCTTGATTAAAGAGCTTCATCACTTCAGAATTCTGGGAGAAGAACAGGTGAGTTAGCATCTCAAAGGCAGCGTCTTAATGTCATGAAAGATAGACGCTAATGAGACAGTTTCATCTCTCTCCAGGGAGACAGAGTGTATCTCATGACCCCCAATGACCTGAAATGTGGGGAAAAAACCACATGGGAGTTCTATGTGAGAGCTGGGGTTTTTTTCATTCTGTCCGTCAGCCTTGACAGGTTATTAATTGGTACATCTGCTACCTGCCACAGTTTTTCAGCTTTTGACTACAGCAGTAAACAGACTCTCTAAAGCAGCAGATAGACAAACAGTCCGACTAAGGGATTGGCACTTACAGCTACTCATGATATTATCCATCTCTTGATGTGGTCTTTTTTCTCTTTTAAAAGAGTGCTTCTCATAATTATAGCTTAGCTTTGCACTCAGAAAACTATTTCTGTAGAGGGACATTTGCATAAATGAAGTATGCTTTAAAACACAGGATGGTCAGTTGTTATTTTGTCAATAATGAAATTCACATACAGAGATACTAAGAAAAGGCCTTAAATTCTGAGATACAAGTTGAATTTTCAAATGCTCGATGCTTCCAAAATTCAAGTTGTCTTTGCCTCTGAAGTATTCCTGCAAAGGTACTAGTTATAAAGCCTGACTGCCTGAGATAGAGCTGCAGGTGCTAGGGACCGAGAGGCTGAAAGCTCACCATTAGTGTGTTGTACATGAGAGTATCCATGTCTTTTAATGAACCCAGGGACTTGCACAAGGTTGTATGAGGGCTATGACAGAAGTAGGAGCAACTCCTGAGATGTCAATTCAAAATATTATTTCTTAGTTTTTAGATGAGATTATGTTGTCTAGAACACCATGTTGCTTCTCCTTTCCCTTTTTTATTACAGTAGGGGCTGCTGTTACATTTTCTAGACTTCCAGTTTTCCTCCACCAGCCCCCCACATCAGTTTTTATAGAGAGTCACAAACCAGGTTTCTCAGGGACTTGGCTTTTCCTCTGTAGGAAGGCAGCACGAAGGGCAGTGTGGCAGTTCTTGTCTGTCTGACAAGAATTGGAAAAAAAAAGACAAAA
>NW_020897691.1:12170371-12244142 GCF_003984885.1 Neopelma chrysocephalum
TATGGGGTTGGCTCATGGAAGAGTCTAGGAATAGAAACCAGAATGATAAGGATAAGGGTCTGACAAGGAGCTGTGACCAAGGACTGGAAGGGAATGAACAAATAATGGTCATTGCTTGGTAAATAAAGGAATATCTGCACTTAATGAGCTGCATGAGGAGGTGAAGGTAAGCAGAGTAGGAGGAGTGGGACAAAAGGAGAAATTTGAAGGAAAAGTAAGGAACAGCTAAACCAAGAGACTGCAAGTATGAGAGAAAGGGCTGAACCAGACAGACTTGACAGCTCCACTGGCAAAGCTGTGGAGTTGTAGACCTTAGCCTGGCTAATGACCACTGATAGAGCAACATATTTTAATTGATGGACTTTGCAAGTAGTGACCATTGCCATGAGACTTGAATTATTCAATTAGCGCGTACAAGTATAAAGAACATTGAAGTTATATTCTGTCCCTACAAAAGCATTGTTATCGTGAGTCTACTGAAGACCACAGTAGATTTTGTTGGAAGTTAGTGCACACTTTGGGAGTCAGGAAATAAATTAGTGCAGAAACCAAGATTAAAAAAAATAAAAATACATATAAATGAAGAAAGAAAGGAATTTCAGGCAAAATCCTTATTCGCATGACTATCCATTTATTTCTTATATTTATTTAGTTAGATATTTGCTTTTTAAAAAGGTCTGAAGTGTGTCTTTTTCTGTTATCATGCATACTAGATAGAAAAAAATTATAATTAAACACTATTTTATTCAGGCTGCTTACAACTTCAGTAATATAAAACATCATTTATTTTCTTCCACTCCAAGCAACAGCCAAAGAATAATAGGGGCATATTCCTGCTTCATGTCCAATCTTGATTTATTTTTAAAGTGCTTATGTGTTTAAGGCCAGATTATAAAAGCAGAATGTACTGTTGTGATAATCTGTTCTGATCTCCTTTAGAATACACATTACATGACTTTCTTGGATTAATTCTTGTTTAAACTGGAGTATATTGCCTAGAAAAACATCCATTCTTTGTTTACAAATCACTTGCAGACTTTAGATCCTATTATACCTCTCAGTAGTGAAAGACAAAAAATTCCCTGCTTCTTTTCTTCCACCACTCTCCCACCACCAGCATGCTTCCTATGTTGGATATCTCCCGTTCCTCAGTGTCCAGGTCCTTGCATTTCCAATTCCCTTTGTCTGTCACAAGACAATAGGTGATCATCATAATAAAATGTTACCTCAGCCTATGAATGCAGCTCAGAATAAGCCAGCATAGCCCTGGAACAGGACTAAAAAAAAATGCTTAAACACAAAAGAGATTCTGTTTGTCAGTCATACTGTCAGCTAAATATGTTTTAGACAGAAGGAAGGAATCTTTGGGTTTAAAGTGGAAATTCCCACTGGAACTTGTGGGTTCCCGTTAAACCAGTGGCTGCCCAATAAGAAATATAATTTCTCTTCTAGACATTTCTATTTGTTGGCCTAAGAGGTGTCTTAGTGCTTTTGGATGTATGTGGGCATAGCTCAGATTCAGCTCAGAAGCCATCACACTGCTTCCCAGACATAAATCTCACTCTGTGCCATTGAGGGCAATAATGTGTTCCTAGAAAAATAACTTTACATGTGACTGTGTTGAAAAGTAATTTGTTTGCTTAAACCCAGTTTGCCAGCAGTTCAGATAGTCCTGCAGCATGAACTCCATGAACTCAATGATCCATGTTACATATCCGTTACTTCATCTTCTCAAATTGTTACAAGCTTTATCACTGATGTTCTATTGTTCTTACTTTTCTTCCAAGTCACTGATAAAAATTTTAGATGGCATAAGGCCAAGAATAAAAACCTTCAGGACCTTTTTGGAAACACATCTGCTTAATAATTATTGCCCATTTACAGTTATATTTTATATGTGCCAGATAGCTAAGTTTTCATACCCTTAATATATGGCGTGTTAATTTTGCATTACACTAGATACTTAATTGAAATGCCAGACAGCAGCAAGATAAATGCCTTAGTCTGCTTCATCAACTCTCTTACCTTTATCAACCAAATTTCAGTCAAATTAAGATCAAGCAACAAATAGCTGGTCTCTACTTTTTGTTTATTGAGTATTTGTTTCCTGTAAGTGCTGACCATATATAATGTTTGATGTTGTCATTAGGAGAGAAAGGCTTTGAGTGGCTTTCAGAATCAAACCACATGAAAACATGCGTACTTGACTTACTGAAATATCTTTATGTAAATGTAAACATTGATGAAAACTAATGCTGAGAAACAAAGGCTATATGTTTAACTAGAAGTGTGAAGAGTTGCTGATTAATATTTCCTAAAAGGAGTTGTGTAGTAATAAAACACTTGTTCTAATAGTCAAACTTCTTGGTAGTCTCCTAGACGTGTAAAGTTTTCATGTCTTCTGTTCTCTCAGGGAATGTATGTTACGGGGAAACTCATTCCAGCTGGAAAGTCTATCTTTTAAGGTTTAGTTGGTGGCAAAAAGATGGTTTTGTAGGAAGACGTAATCATAGCCTGTGTGGTGAAATAGAAGAGTACAAGCTTCCCTGGTACATGATACACATTATGGATATCTAACTTACCACATAAAACCAGCTTCCAGAGAAATTAATATGCAACACAAATAGATTTAGCAACAGATTGCTACACCACTTGATACTTGACCCTTTGAGAAGGTGCCAGAGAGTCTGAGCTAGGAAAAATCTCCAGAAGCAGCTTTAACTGCTTTCCTTTGGACCCCCTTTTTACAGACTCTCCCAGTCCATAAAGGTCTGTACAAGACAAAGACAGTCTGCTGGACATGCAGTCCCAGGAAGGGTAAAACCTGAAGCTTTCTAATTGCCCATAGGTCTGCTGAGCTTTCTCTCGCAATTTGATCTCACTGTTCGTAATCCATCTTTTTCCCCACAGCGTAATGAATGCAGCCTAAACTACTGGCTAACTGCTTCATTTCATAAGTACCTGAGATACACTCAGGATTGGGATGAAAGATTTATTAAGTCAGAAGATACTGAGAAATAGCACAATGTAAGAAAGTTAGTCTCCTGCAGTAGCCATTTGCCCTGTCAGGCTGACTGTCTCTGCAAGTAAATGTAAATGGTTCTACAAGCAGTGATAGTACAAACTGCTTACAAAAATATGCTAAAGATGCACTAAATATGGGCTCTGTCCAAATGCAGTGGAAGGCAGGTAATTCAACAAGCCAATGCCAGAGACAACAGAGAGAACACCTTAATTCAAACCTAAATACTACAATATATCAACATAGCAAAATGACTTACAGTGAACTATTACAGTCTCCCTGATGACTCCCTGAGAAATTTTCCTCTTGTCCCCAGAGTGATAAAAAAAAAAATCTTGTTTAATTGTTTAAATGTAATATTGCGATTCATGAATAAAATAGCAGCTACATCTGAAGGATGGAAGGGAAAACCACGAACATAGGAGCAAGCAATTTGCTGCTGTTACCTGAGTGCCCCCAACAGGTCACAGCACAGATGAAGCAGATGACATGCTAGTGGCAGGAAAAGAAGCTACTAAGTAATGTATATCTGCACTTCTCTGCTATATCATCTGCTCTGACATCTTTGCAGAATATATTGGCCAGTTCCTTGATATTTTGACAGGGCAATGATCAATTTTAACAGATTTCTCCTATCAGCTGCTACTGCAACTCATATCATTGCTCACTTTCTCTTTAGTAGTGTTGTGAGCGTTTATATCCCTGGAATCTGAGCAAACCTGAATGGGGACACTTCTTCACCCCCCAGCCCCTCCCCCATTTCCTTGCCAGCTGGGGAAAACTTATGCAAAGGAATATCCTGTTTTGGAAATCTGCAGATGCACATCCCCATGCTCTTCAATGGTGATGTCATCTTGTGCTAGTTTTTGCTGTGAGCTGTAACTTTAGGAGATATGAAAATTCAGTATTAAGAGCACACAGTGTGGACAGACATTATTTAACATTAATAGAGGTTTTGACAGATTTTGTATACAATATGTGTGTGTGACAAGGTTGATTATTTTTTATGCTTGCAATATTTGCTAGAGGAATTTTTTTCAAGTGTGTGCTACAGAATATTAATATAAAGTCAGTCTTAAAATAATTGATATATATTTACCCATTCAGGCAAAAGTAATGTCATGTGACAATTCTAATTAATTAGTTGAGTTTAGTGCAGGAAACTGTCAAATATGATCAACAAAATGCTTCTGAAGCATTTGTGGGTCAAGATTTTTTGATAACTACACTTGGAGAAAATATAAGCTACATCTCAATAATTCACATCAGTTAAAGAACAGAATAGATTTTCACTGAATAATTTCTCCAGTTCATAATTACAAAACCAGAGTTACTTTGTTAATATTCTCAAATCTGTGTTTTCACAAGTAGACTTCCTTACAGCTCTGCTGCTTCCCACCCAATCCCCTGGCTTCAGCTACTACTCAATGTGAGTGATACCTACACGTATCTCTCAGTTTCTTCCACTTTTCTGATTATCTGATTTCTCTCCATTTCATTTGGCTCACCTTTTGGAGCTGTCATCACCAGCCCATCATTCACTCTCCAAAACTGAGCTACTGCATTCAATTCTTGATCCTCTTTACACTATGTAGTGGGTTGACCCTGGTTGGATACCAGGTACCCACTAAAGCCACTCTCTCACTCCCCTCTGCAACTGGACAGAGGAGAGAAAAAAAACAGCTAAGGATTCATGAGTTGATAAAGAGGGAGTTGGGAGAGTGTCACTTGCTTATTACCTTCACAGGCAAAACAGACTCAAAGTGGGGATATTACTTAAATTTATTACTAATAGGATAGAAGCAAAAGATTGAGAAATAAAATAATCTTTAAAACACCTTCTCCCCACCCCTCCTTCCTTCTATGTTCTCCCTCCTCCCCCCCAGCGGTGCAGGGGAACAGGGAATGGGGGTTACAGTCAGTTGATGTTTCTGCCACTTCTCAGGGAGAGGAATCCTTCCCCTGCTCCCATGGGATCCCTCCCACAGAAGACAGTCCTTCACGGACCTCTTGGGCATGAGTCCATCCCTCAGGCAACAGTTCTTCACAAAACTCCTGTCCCGTGGGTCACTCCTCCATGGGGTGCAGTCCTTCATGAATGAGCTGTACCGACGTGGGTCCCCCACAGGGGCCACAAGTCCTACCAGGGAAAAACCTGCTCCAGCGTGGGCTCCTTTCTCCATGGGCTGCAGGTTCGCAGCAGGACCCTGCTCCTTCTTGGCCTCCCGTGGGGTCACAGCCTCCTTCATGCATCCACCTGTTCCAGCATGGGCTCCTCCATGGGCTGCAGGTGGGTCTCTGCACCCCGATGGTCCTCCCTGGGCTGCAGGGGCACAGCTGCTCCACCATGGTCTGCACCATGGGCTGCAGGGACCTCAGCTCTGGTGCCTGGAGCACCTCCTCCCCTCCTTCTGCGCTGACCTTGGTGTCTACATTGTTGTTCATATGTTCTCACTCCGCTCTTCCCTGGCTGGAATTCTTTCTGTGCAACAATCTTTTGTTCTTAAATATTTTGTCACAGAGACGTTACTATCACTCCTGATTGGCTTGGCCTTGGCCAGCAGCAGGAAGTCTGTCCTGGAGCTGGCTGGCATTGGCTCCACCAGACAGGGGAAGCTTCTAGCAGCTTCTAACAGAAGCCACCCCTGTAGCCCCCCCGCTACCAAAACCCAGCCAGAGAAACCCACTACACACCACCTTTTTTTTATAGCTGGAACTACAAAACAAATTTTACAGTCTTACAATTTCATATGACTACTGATTTGCCTCTCTTTTCTTCCTATGTTAGAGCTGCCTTGAATGTCTCCTAACCAGTTTTTTCCCTGACTTCAGAAGTAATTGGGATCCATGTCAGTTCCTCAGTTTTGTCTCTCCTGGATTATTAGAACTTTATTCTTTGACTTGTTGTCATAAGGAGGATATCTCTACTTTCTTACTTTTTTTTTAAGTTGTTGTCCATGCACTAGACAAGTAAAAGTAACTTATTTTTGGTTCAACAGCTAAAATAAAGAATTAAGAGAATGAAAAGAGAAGGTACTTGTGATCAAAACTAATTTAAAGGATATTTTTTCTGTCAAAACCAAAAAATATGTCATTTTTAGTAGGACTCAAATTTCTCTTCCACCCAGCTTTTACTAAATTCAGAGGGAAGATTTGAAGCCCAATGTTCAGAATCTCAGGTGCACGTGGAAGTTAGGACTTCTTCCATCCGTTAGATTGCTTTGAACTGCTTTCATGGAATATGCTTGTATTCATTCTTGTGACCTGAGAATTGGAATTCCTGGGAGCCGGTATCTACTGCAGTGAATCTCAGTTCCACAATTTGCAACAGCATCAACTGAAGAGACTCCTTGCATCAGTTACAGCCTTGATGGTTGTTACTTGTAGGGGGAAGAGGAATGTGGATTTGAGCTCCACAAGAGTCAGAAGTAACTGAATGTTTATCTCTGGCATTCGGTCTGTTCAGACTGATCCCTCAAATACCTGCTGGAAGACCACAAGTGATTTGTAAATACTGTGCTAAGTCCACTTTCTTCACAGCATCATGTTGCCTCTCATATATTCAGTTTGATTTCCAATACAACCTGCTCCAGTGTCCTCTCTTCTGTATTTTCTATTTTCATACTCCTCACCCTGTGCTTGCCTTCATATCATTCTGCAAGCTGCAGTCTTTCTTTTTTTTTTTTGCCCCCTTCTCTACTCCAGTTTAATTTTGTCTGTGAATTGTGGTGCATTGGCCCAGTTAGGAGTTTCTTATCGAAATATTTTCTTCAGATGACTGCCTTACTGAATTTTCCAGTCAGGCAAATTCCAGCCCTTTAGAGACTTTTTCTTTCTGGTTCCTTTCTGGTGTCTTTTGTGGTGCTCCTGTGGGAATAAGAAGGAGCTGATGCTCTGAACTTGCTCTTCCAATCTGAGCACTGGCCAGCAAAGGAGCCCAGTAACTCAGGAAAAATAAATTAAGGATGCTCCATGGAGAGCCATGTCAGTCCATCAGTTTTTAATCCATATTTTAGGTGACACTTCTGTAAGTATTTTTACTAGTCCAAGGGGTACTAAGGGTTTTGTACTGTAAGTTGCCTAATTACATTACAGAACTAATTCTTGGAGTTTTTGTATGTGTGTAATACATATAAATAAAGTGCTTAGTCTACATAATGGACTAATAGCCTCCACAATCTAATTTTGAAACACACAGATGGTTATTTGATTTATAGGGGCAGTAAAAACAATCTGACTCCAGAAAGTAGATTTTCTTTCCTCTGAGACTGTTACATGCAGTTAAAAGAAACAAGTAATTGAATTACATTTCAGAGATTAGAAATTTTGGCTTTACATCTGCTGTTAAATTTTGGCCAAAGTTCTCTGCAAGGCTACTAATCAGCAGATGCTTTTAGGTGTGAAGAGAAAGAAGGTAAATAAAGAAAATGATACCCAAAGTGTAAAAGCAAAATTAAAGTAGCTCAAGGCATGTGTGCTGTGGCAGAGGAGTTGGGATAGATGATCTTTTAAGGTCTCTTCCAACCCAAATCATTCTATGAGTTCATGATGTTAATGCATAATTTGCATATTAAATGACATGGCAAGGAATACTTTTGTGTTCTCAAAGTGTATTTTGCAGGAGTTTTGTGCATCCAGGTGCATTTCAGTTTTGTTTTAGTATCTGAATCTCAATGTAAGTGAAAATACTGCAATCCAGTTAAACCTATTATTCCTGTGTCAGCCCAATCATTTCATTATATTATCCTTGATTTATAACATCAACTAATTGAATTTCCACTGGTTTAAAACCCAGTACTGTTCTAAGACTCAAGGGAAACCATTCCAATCTGGAAAGTGGAGAACAAGGAATAAATGCTTACCATTATCCAGTCTCTGTGTCTGTGTCATACTGTAATTTATAATCTAAAGGCCCTGACAAGTCTTCACAGGCAAAGACTGCACAAAAGAACTTCATTATATGGTCGAAATACCATAAGTAGAGCTGGGAGTTTTTTCCACTCAAAATTTTATTTCCTGAAAAGTACAGACTTGGACTGATTGGGACAATTCACAAATTGTGGGGAAGGTTCACAGTGGAATGCAGTTTTCAGAGAAAAACCAGAATGTTTTACAACTACCTTGTCCATATACCTTTTGCTGTCTTAGCACCAGTGATTTAGAATAAATCATATTTTTGAAGTTGTTTGGTTTTTTTTCAAATAGGTATTGTAAAATATGGTTATTTGGTGAATTTATCTACCTGTATTTCTGAGGACCTTATTACAGTAGCACATAGATGCCTGACATGCTTTGCTCAAAAGCTGCTCAAAAGCAGCAGACGGCTGGTGATTTCTGTGTAATTTTATCCTGCTCATTACCATAGTATTTGATGTTCTCATGACTGTTAATGGCTTTTGCCTCTTAACATTACAGTGAAAGCAGCAAGTATCATTCTTCCTCTTTACAAATGGGGAACTGATGAGAAGCATAGATTAAGTGACTTATGTGAAAGCCACAGGAAAGCTGTGCTGCTGCCAGGAATGAAATCAGGTGCCATGAATGCCGGCTCCATCTAGTTCCCCATACTTTGTGAGAGGTTTTCCTAAAAATAATTGGAGATATTTTTCTTCCTTGTAGTGTGCAAAACCATTTTGCACATGATAAGTGCATCTCTAAATGGGAGGCATATTGATAAAAATTGAGTAATAGATACTGTGAAATACTTTGAATGTACAGAAGAGTTAGATTAATCTTTTAATAACAGCTCTTTACATGTTAGATATCTAGCCTAAGTTAGTTTTCTCAGCTTCAACTATAGCACTTCCACAGGGTGATTCATCCTATCTATCTTAGACATCATATGTAAGTCAGGACAAATTCCCTTATTGAGATCTTGTTTCTTATTCATTTGGAGCCTATATCACTTGTTTAGGTTACATGTTTAATTTTTGAAGACCTAAAATTCTGTGAGATGGTTCATAGTCCAAGCTGTTTAGATACATAGACCTTAGTTTTAAGAATAGCTTATACCACGTGAGTTAGGATTAGAATTGTTGGAACTGAAGCAGCTATTGTGTGAGTCACCTAATTTCTGGTGTCATTATCTAGCAAGGTGTCTGATCTCTCATTATTGTTAATAGAACAGGGCACTTCAGGGCTCAGTTCTTCTCATGCTGATGTACAAATCAAAAAGAGAAAAGATGAATTGCATCCTCTTTCTCCTGTTAATTATAAAAGTCTATGCAATCAGTGCAACTACAACATCATCACTGCAGAAATCCAAACTAAATTAAATGAATCCTATTTTAGATCTCCAGTTAAGACGCAAGTAAACCAATGGTGTAATATCCTTAAATATTTCATCCAGACATGTCATCAGAAGTAGATCATGGGCTCCAAAGACATTTAAGAGCTCTTGAAAAATAACTTGCTTAGTGCATATTGATTACATCAGTCCGGCATGATATGTATGGCTGTGGTATATAGGAAAAATGCCTCTAATAGCTATAATCTGTCACTATATGCAAATAATTAATAATTTATTAATAAATGTTTTGGTCCTTTACAAGGCTTTTATAATGCACCCTTAGTGTGAAGTGAATAATTTTGTTTTGGGCCACTGAATAAAGAATATAAATCCACATATGTTGTGTATAATTGTGTTATGGCAACAAACGTGTATGTTCTGCTACTGTGTGTTTCAGTCCATTGCTGGGTTTTAATTGAGCAGGACACAAGGAAAAAAGAAATTGGAAAATGACACCTTATGATTGTATCTGGACTTCGAAGTTAGAAAACAGGCTGGTAACTAGATGTCAAGATGTGCAAATGCATTTAGTAGGATCTTTTCTGTCTTCACATTGGACCTTTTTTTTTGCTTTTATAGTGTGAAAATGACTGGTGAGAGTGCCATCCTGATTTGGCATGAGTGCTATGCTGAACCGCCATAAAATGTCTAATCTGTTGGACAGAATACAATAGCTTTGTCCATCTTGCCAGTAGGTAAACTGGGCATTTCCTTTCTGTATCTTTCTCTAACAAGACAAATTGATTCCCATTTTACCTAACTTCCACTTTGTGTATCCCAAAAAAAATACAGAGGAGATGGGAGGAATCTATCTCTCCATGGTCTTTCATGCTAAGTTAAGGGCTGGAAAGCATATGCTTTTTTTTAGCTGAGATGTTTTAATGGAAATGCTGGCAGAATCTCAGCTACAGTGTCACTGGTGTTTGTCTTCATAATGAGAACTTGCTAACAATCCCACATCCAGCACAAAGTTCCCTCTTAACCTTCAGGTCCAGTCTGTCCCCTGAAGAAAAATTAGGTCAACAGACAGTTTTGCACCTGTGGTTACCTGTATTTCTGTTCAAGGCCATCAGAATGACTCAGAGCACTCAGCAGGTATTTAGTGCAAGGATCACAAACTGCTGAAAATTCAGAGCATCCAACATTAAATATTTATGCCATTTCTCTAGGGTCGAGTATAATAATAACATAGCAAAACACCAGTTGACTTCTTGAGCCCCCGCATTCAAGGAGACACGTCTCGTACCTTTCTCAAAATATTATTATTTTCCAAATCCAAGATTCTCTATTCAGAATTTCTGGCTGTCATTTGTACACTGAGTGATATTTTAAAGTCTTTTTCTCCTTTTAGATTTTGCCTTTCTTTTGAGAGGTATTTTGTTTGGATTTTTTGTTAATTAACAAAGGTGGATACTTTAAGTTTGGTAATTTGTTTTTCTGTGATGAAAGGGTTTGTGTCTATATATTATAGTCTTTTAAGAACGCTAATATTATTTTTTAAAAAGCCAATGTAACAAGACATGTTATGGCAACATTTGGAGAAGAATCTTCTTAAATGTACCCAGAAAATATGTATTAGAACCATCTTCGTAATTTAAAATTCTTCTTTGTATGCTATGTGTAGAGATGTTGGTCCTAAAGCTTCCATTTTCCTTGTGGGATTTCTTTGGAGAGGAATGTGGATTAGAGAAATAATTTTTTGTTTGTTATCCCTCCAAAAAAAGGGAACAAGATTTTCATAGGCAGTTATGGGATAAAAGCTTATGAAGCACTAAATACTGTTGTGAGTGCTCTAACATAAAGGTCTGTTTTGTTCCTTTAGCACACCATGAAGTCTTCTCTCAGAGAAAATTCATGCCTACTCTCTTCCTCTTTGGCCTTTTGGATTTTCCTGTTTTCTTTGGGACTGTTAGAACCAAATGCTTTCATTTATTTCCCTCCACAATAGACCAGACATACGCAAATCTGAAGTGTGGTTTACAGTGGTTATATGGCCACTAGTGTGGAACTACACCAACACAGAACCCTAGAGTGGATGCAATTTACATGGACGCGGCATGATTTGTACTTGCTCAGCTTATCTCTGGGTGAAAGCAGGGTAAATTAGACATGGGAAAGTTACTGCAATGCCATCAATCATTTTAGAACAGGCATTTTTTCTGTGAGTGTAAGCTGAGCATGTTACTTAGTATTGTTGTGTGTCAGTGTCTCCATCGTTAAAATGAAGGCATTTCCATGGCCTTTTAGGCTATTAGGATGTAATTAAAAAAATTTCCAGGGGAGACCCTGGAAAAAATATACATAGCATTGAAATAAATGTATATCAGAGAATTATTTTGTTTAATAATCTTGTTTTGTTTAATCGCCAGCTTAATGATCAGCTTACTTTTAAAATAAGATTGACTAGGCAAATTTTTACAGCCCTTTAGCTCTAAAACATTATACTGTACTTCTAGCTATAGATTCTTGAAGGGTTTTTTGTGTGTTCTTTTCATTCTGTATACAGCATTTATCAGTTATCTGTTGGACTAGTTTTATGATGTTTACAATAATTTTTTATAGTAATATAAGAGTACTGAAGCTTACTTACAGAAACAGTCTGCTATTTTCTTGGGTTTAATATCCCACACAATTTTCTGGTGGTGAAAATGACAGCTGAGAGCCAGAAAACGATGTGTATGATGTGAGCTGGAGTGGAGGGACACCCCATTTAACGACGCTGTGAAGTTTTACACTTTTGACAAATAACCTGAACTTAGAATGTGAGACATTAGGACAATTGACTCAATTAGTGGACTAGCATCAAGCTCAAAGTTTTTGAGTTTTATTTTGTGTACTGTTGGAAGTTTAATGCCAGTCTGTTGTGTTGCAGTACAACCGCTACCAGCGCTATGGGGCTGAGGAATGTGTGCTGCAGATGGGAGGAGTGCTGTGTCCAACGCCCAGCTGTGGAGCCGGTTTGCTTCCTGAACCAGGGTTGAGGAAAATTGTGTGTGAACCAGGCAACGGAATAGGCTGTGGGGTAAGAATGTGTATTTTTCTTCTAGCAGTGTGGGAAATAATTGATACTGTACAATACTAAGGTAAGGGGGGAAATGTGGTTGGTTTTCCTTCTTTTCCATCAATGACTCTGAATTGCCCTTCATACCAGAGTGGGATACTGTAGCTCAATAAACAATTTAAATATAGCACTATGGCTTAGGAATGATGACTTCATCATGTAGAATATGTCCATTCCATAATTCTTTGCTTTATTTGGTTTAAGAAGTTGCTGAGTAGTTACAGTAAGAAATTGAACTGTGCAAATGAAAATCCAAATGCACTTTGACTTTCTTCTCCTAGCACTCAGCAAAACTGAACAGGATCTTGAGCAACCATTCATTATCATATTAATATTTTCTTTATAGAAAAAGAAAAGAGAGAGATAGAATAACCAGTTTGTGACACTGAAGTGACATTGCTTGTGCGTGTTAAGATATGTGATGAAAAGAAATGTAAAAATATTCTTTTTTACTCATAAAAGTTGCTTTTAAGCAAGGAGAATGCACAACTAATGGTTGATTTATGGAAATTAAAATCAGATGACACTTGACATTGTTTTTGCTAAGAGATCAGATCATAGGGATCGTGATTTTTTGGCAGTAGAAATAGCAAGTACTTTACAGGAATCAAGCTCTGGGGGAAACAGATATACATAGAGACAAATCTATATATAAAAGAACCTATTAAATGTTAGGTCAGAGTGACTAACTGATGGTTGTACTATGTGACTCTTTCCGTGGTTGGCACTATTGCTGAATTCCATGAAGACTATGAGAGAAGAGAAAATATCTATATTTATAAAATATTATGATGCTCTTTCTCTTGTCTTTCTTGTGGAAAATGCACTTTTTATTGCAGTTTTGATATTGTTCAAACTGATACCACAGAGGAATAGTAGTTTGCTGAACTAGGAACTCACAATAACTTGTCTTCTTCGCGTAGGTTAGCATCTGTCAACCTTGGTAAAACTTCTTCTCTACCCATGCAGTGGTGCATGTAAAACAGAGTACTAACCAAATTCACTGAGCAGACATGGGGCTATAAACTGAAGCAGAATCTAGAAAAGTAATAAGAAACAAGACTGAATAAACAAAAAGGAATGCCTCTGAATTAACTATTAGGGATTGATTAAAAAAGATAAAATCACAAATAAGTTTTATTCTGCTCCCTGCCTTAAGTGATGAAAGTCATACTGTGTTTTGCACCTTCATTCGTCATCATTCTGAATCTGCAAATGCCCTGTAAATAAAGTGTACATAGCATAAAGGATTGATATATTGCCTAGTTTAGCAAACTGCTCTGTTTCCTTTTACAGATTCTGTGCTGTGCTTGCTAGTGATCAGATCTGCAGCCTTGAGTTTAACCTCACCCTTTGTTTTGAATTATGTGACATCTTGAACATTATGGGGTACAATTCACTGAGGCTGAAATGAGAAGCAGGAAGTTGGTCTGTAAGCCAAATTTTGGTAAGATTAAGGCACTTCCTCAGAATCTGTAATGGAACAGGGTGAAAATATGTGCCTTTGAATCTTTCTTTGTACCCTGACAAATGATAACCTCAAGGAAGTTTTGTCACAGAAGACTTGTTGTGGTGTGGTTCCTAGCCCTGAAGTAATCTGCTGTTGATAAAACTGGCTGAAGGTAAAGAACCGCCTGCAAGGTCACCAAGACAGTTAGGAAAACTCTTTATTTTTACTCCATTTTATGTAGTCACTTTGAGTGTTTTCTATTATTAAACTATGATGTCGTTTTTCCCAGACAAAACCTGGCCTTTTTTAGTGTGAAGGCCTTCCAAAAATTTTTATGGAATCCAGAAACATCCATTTCTGAGCTCAGCATTCCCTTGTGAGTTTATGGAATGATTTACAAGCTCAAACAAAGGCACAAGATGAAGAACACCCCTATTGTCCATTCAAATAAAGATTGCAAAAGATGTCTTGCAACACTCACCTGTACAGCCTTAGATTAGAGATACATTCCTTGTTGAAGCCGGTAAACAAAGAAATAAGGAAGGTAATGTGAACCTGAAGATTCTCTGTGAATATCTGTGTCATTCTCTAAGCTGTATTTTGGTTATATAGAGTATCTTTTGTGGTATATGAACCTCTGTCTTTGTGTAAAGTTCATGTTACTAACAACAGAAGTTACACCTAACATCAACAGTCTGTTATTCACCCAAAAGCCCTTGTAGATAAATATTTGCTTACTGCACAGAACAAATTGATTGTTCAAGTCTGAATTGGCATATAAGGGTAGCTAACAATATTCAAGTAGATGAGGATTTTGATTAGCTTGTGAGATGATTCAAGGGAAGGAGGAAGGACAGGTTTTTGGGAGCAAGTCGAGGCAGTAAACGAAAAGGGTTTTCAGCAGCCATTTTAGAAAAGGAGAGGCTGAAGAAACCAAATAGAGAATAAACTGGCCACCAGGGACTGAAGCAAAATAAATAAATATTGAATTAGTCAGAGAGATAAATGTGGGAGGCAGACCCAAATATGTAAGGACTATGACCAAATCCCCATATGTACCCTCTGCAGTCAGGCACTGCTATATATTCAGGCTTTCAGGCAAAAAATAGAACAGGAAGGGAGGTATAACTTGACTGAAAAATAACATACAGATATCCTTTAAATGATTATGAATAGTCTTCACTTATAGCCATGTTGTGGTACCACTGACTGACCTCACTCTTGTCTAGCCTTTCATATTTTTTATAATTAGCCATAAACATATTAATTGATTTACTAAGATGCTACCATTATACACAGTTCTACCTTCATTACTATGCATCAGACCTGTGTTACTAACTTCTATTGCTCAGCTATAAAATTTGGACGTATTTAATACTAGAAAACAGCAACAAAGCGTAGAAGACAATACATATTGTACCAGCTGGACTGGGTACAGGAAAAGCTGTAGTAAACAAGACATACAAAAGCTCTATGAATAAAACATTTTTGTCTTGTTTTATATTACACTAGCATATTATTTACTACATATTAAAGAACTTTGGAGTTAAAAACAAATTAGAATAGATCTTCAAAAGGGATTATACTACTTTTTTACTAAGAAGTCTGCCTTGGTTTCTCTACATACAGCTCAGCTGCCTTGCAAAACATTTCCTAGCAGTATCTTTCAGTGGGATGATAACTGACTGATGTGAAACTGCATCCCCTGCATCCCACCTTTTGCTCCACAACAGTATATATTTTTTGCAGCGTGCAATATCAATTGACCCATCTCTTGAAATGGGGTGAGATGGGAGATTATGGATAGTGGAGACAGAGCCTATGTTGGTCTTTTCCCTTTGAGCTTATTCATTCCTAGCATGAGCAAGAAGAAGAATGTATTTCCAGAGATTGTCTGTTGTTTGATAATCCCTTGCTAGGGGACTTGACTCTTGAGAGCACGCTAAGCTATACTAAGGCCTGGGCGGCAATTTAAATGGTCTTAGGAATAAGCTGTCATAATTGATGTTTTTGTCGTTCTTCATTCAGATCCTCTAATCTGAAGCTCCAGTCTGTGAGTACTCAAACTCAGTGTATTAAAAGTAAATTTTATAGCCTTGCAAAGTGAGCACAAAATCTGGGGTTATTTCACCTCCCTTATGCTGTATTTACTCTTATGTAAGCATAGTGCATTGAAGAACATCAAGATTTCACTAAAGATGTGTTCCCGTCTAAGACAGGTGAAATTTTAAGGCTGCAGACTGCAAGAGGTCCCTGAAAAATGAATAGATATAAATACCACATCTTGCTTATAAATAGAATTCCTAGGCTGTTTTATTACATAAAACAAAATCCCTAAGGCAATTTCACTCTACCCAGCAATTTTTTCTCATTGATTTCTTCTTGCATTCTTCTTCTATGGCTAAGGAAGCACATGTCAAAAGGAATTGCAGCATATTTGTAGGATTAATAATTGTCTGCCTTTTCAGAAAGCATAATAGAATAGAGGACACTCTAAAATAGTTACGTGAGAAGTGCAATACATATTCCTATTGTTTGCAAAGTTCTTTTTTGTGGTTCATCATCTCCTATTCATGCACTTCCTAGCATGCAAGTTTCATCTTCAGTAATGTCTTTGTTAAGCCCAGTAATATGCATGTAGGCCAATCCTGAATAATTAGGGAAAATCTTTTGTTTTGAGGAGACAAATCTGAATTATAAAAATTCCAAGCAACAAGTTCCTAACCACTTAATTCTGATAAATGCAAATGATGATTTTGTCAGTTGTGTTCGTCCTTCTAAACTTCTGTAACAGTGTTGTTTAATTTAGGATTTTACATCTCAGTTGGAGTGGTATGTGAATGCACCCGTACTATCCCTGGAATCTGAACTAGCTTGCAAATACTGTTTCAGAACTGTTTCATATTTGTGAAAGTGCATAAAAGTTTGTACGAGTACCCTACACTAGAAGTGAAAAGCAGTTTCCACATCTGGTAGTTACGTCTTTTATTGTGAGGTTCATTTTTAATGCAATGCATTGTCGTCATCAGCATGGACTTTCTGCAATTTCTATCCCTCAAGTCCGGTTTTAAAATGTTATTCCATATATATTGCCTGATCAAAACGTTTGAAAGCCTGACTAACCTCAAAGATTTTATTTTCAAACAAAGATGTAGGTATAAATGTTTGGTTCAGGGCATGTACTTTTTTTCTTCATTAGCAGTACTAAGAGAATCTTTAATGTATTTAAAGAGAAAATAGGCAACATTTAAAATACTTGGAGATACAAAAATAGTCGACTAGTGGTAATTCAAGACAATCTTTGAAGATACTTGCACTGAAAAAAGCCTTTTAAATTTTATAATCAGATGAATGAAACATCATGGATGAAGAAGGGCTGTGTGCACAATGATCTCAATTTTTCTCCCAGTTTTAAGATGGGAATGAAAGTTGAAGCAGAAGCAGAAATAAGAGGCTCCAAGATTTTGAAAAACAGAGGAATAATTCAGAAAAGAGGAGACCTTGAGATCTTTGTGTCATTTGCGAAGCACTAAAATGGGAATAGGAGATTGCTATCTAGTACCCGTACCAAAATTGAAGGGTTACTCTTTGTTATTACATTTCAGGGATCTGTCCTTGTTCTGTATGTCATTAAATTTTTGCTTTTAAGAGAATTCATCAGAAAGGTATCACCATGGATAAGGTAATAGCTGAAGATACTGCTGCAATTAAGAAATCAACTCACAGCAGAAGTGTTTCATAACATTGTATAGGAAGTTTTTTCAAGAGGAATGAAAATGAGACAGACATTTTCTGTTATGGCTAAAAGCTGAGCCGCTAGCATTGTGCCACAAGCTCTAAGCAGTAATCATGTATTGCTTTCTTCTATTGAGTGGGCACTCTAGGCTTTAGAAAGTGGAATTCCATCTTGTTGACACATTATGCTTCAGTAGCTAAGCAAGTTGGTTCATTGCTAAAATATGACAGACTTTCTCAGACTGACCAAAATTCGTTTTGGATTTGTAGGGGTTTTTTTCTGGTACTGTTTTACATGGGTTAAAATAAACTGTAAAAGCATGGGGCTTTTTAAAATGTAGCGTAATGTTGATGTTTTAATAAAGTGCTTACCCCAGAATTCCAGTGTACAATTAACAAGTTATGTATTGCAGTCAAGGTGCATTATTTCTATTGCCCATATCTTACAGTGCTGCAATTCATTGATCTGGTGACTGATATGAAACTCAACTGTCAGCAGGGAGTGTATAAAGCGATCTAGAGAATGTTTCCATTTTTAATAATATGGATCACATTAGTTCATAGGACTAGCAAAAGCAAAATAAATGCTTTTTATACAGAGAATGAATCAGTTACTTGCACTTGGTTCAATAGTAGAAGAATAACTGCTTTTTCCTTTACATCCCAAATCATGGAGAACTAGCTAGAAAAATACTGTTAGAAAACGTGATTCTCTTCCACTCTAATGGAACTAAAACTGAAACTTCATTAGTTTTGTCTTGCTAGACGTCTAGAGTATTATGGGATGACTCATATCCTGTGATCAAATTCCATATCCTTTACTTTTACCTGACTTAACTATCATGCAGGCATTTGGAAAATGGCTGTTGTACATACACATTAGAAATTGAATATGCAGTGTCTTCAGTGGTTTTGTTTGATTTATTATTCTGTGGCCTACCTAGTAGTTCACCATTTAAAATCTGTCGTATGTGTTTTGAGACAGAAGCAAGGAAGTAAAGAGAAGAGGTAGTTAGTTACCCATTAAGGAATGGAGCCTGCTGATCTCTGTAATCTAGCATGAGAACACAGATAGAAGAATAATGTTGTATTTAAGTCAGAGAAATTGTAGTAGAGAAAAGTAGGATAAAATCAAGTTCTTGCTTGTAAAGATAAATCAAAACTGGACACACGGACCTAGGAACTAGAGAGGATAAAACTGGTCTCTGTGAATGTAAACCAGCTCAGATTGGGATTTTTAAACAAATGTTTTGCAGTAGATAAATGGTTCCAGTTTTACCAATTTGTCTGAAATAGGAATGAGCTAAAATTGCAAGCCTCTTAAATTAATTAATTAAATTAATTAAATTAATTGAGGACTGAGATAAAATAGTGGGTGGGTTTAAAATCATATCAGTTTAGGAGTCTAACTAAGTCTTAGTCCTTGTAAACTGCTAAGTCACCTTGAAGGGTGCTAGGGATTTTCATTTTAGAGATACCAAACACTCGACTTTGGCACTCATTCAGTATGCAGATTGCAGAGCCAAAGGTTCCTGGGCTTCAAATTTCTTTACCTGTGGAAAAAGAGCAACAACATTTTACAGTAGATGCAATGCAAAAATATGCATAATTTAAAATATCCACAGCTTACTATATATTGATTTTAGCAATGTAGAAAAACAGCTCCAGAAAAAATATACCTTCTTTGGAGAGGTTCCTGTTTGTAAGTAGCCAATGAGTATAGCATACTCTGATGCTTAGGTCAGGATTAAGTTGATCACCAAATTTGAAGGAGTCAAAATTTTCTCTCAGGGCTTATTGCTAGAGACTTGATATTCTATGCCAGAGTTGGTGGATGAGCTACATACCATCTCCAGGAATTTAGGGGGCATTTCTCACCTAGAAATTCCTTGTTATTGCAAGAGCCTCAGGCTTTGATGACATCTTTGTCTATTTTGGTCTGTGCCTGTGGCACACTACAGTTTAGTCTCTTGACGACTGAAGTGCTCTTGTCTAATTAAAATAATTGGACTCCATGTAGCAGTATCTGGGTGATATTTAATGGCTTATGATGCTCAGGAGATTATATTAGTTGAACTCATGATTCTATCAAGTCTTTAATATAATGGAAGTTTACATCTGAAGAGGACTTGAACTACTTTTTTATTACTACTCCTCTTCTCTTCAACAAAGTACCTAGAAATATGTCTGAGAGTCAGGGGACAATGTATATCATGTGACCCATCAGGAAAGACATGGGGTACAAAAATCAGAGAGAAGGAAAAATAAACTGTTTATAGGAATCACCAGTTAATTCTGCATGTCTGGAAACCAGAGCTCTGTCTTCTGACTTCATATCTAACTTACATACGGAGTAAGATTATTCTCCCTGTTGATAGAAATAAACACTTTTCACATGATGGAAAAGTGTAGCCATTTTAAATCAACCTGTATTTCCTTCAGCTAATAGATTAAAAAGTCGTGGTTATAGCAACCTACCTGTCCTGGACCACAAGAGATGCCTGAGCTTTCTTGTTTATACAGTTTGTATACTGATGGTAGTTTTCTAATCAATAAGATGAATACAAATGAATTTGTAAATTAGCAGAACTAGGTGTTAGTGAAAGATTTGGTATGAATAAACAGATCTATCACTGAATAACTGGAGAAGGAACAATAGCGCAATCAGAACAGGATGTGCTGCTTGAGAATGGCAGCCACCGAGGGCAGCATTCTAATTGCATAAGAGGCTTATTTGAGCAATCTAAAAACTTTCTGTATTTGAGCAGGAAACTGAAACATGAACTGAATGCAGGAAATCACTCATAAATGAAAAGTAAATGTGAATCAAAGTAAGCTTATTTATTGCCTTTCATATGACATTTCATGTGAAGGCCTCCTGAGGCACTTTGGATTGTATTATTACAGTATTGCAAAATGCAAAAGGTGCTTAATCAATGAGAAACGATAGAGTAAAAAGATAGGACCAGAACAATAAGACTTTAGATTAGAATGAATCTATTGACTGGCATTTGTAGGTTAGCCAGGAAAAAAATTCAAAGATCTGAATGCTAAAGAAAAATTATCCTTATTATGTGTCTGGTATAATTCTAGCCTGTAACCCAACTCACAAGTCATAAAGTGAGCAGCTCACGTAGATCCCAGAAAATGCATTTCTTTCTACAGTTTTTGTGGCACTTGTAGTCTTCGTGTTGTTTGATGTCAGAGTAAAAAAGTGTTGTAAAGATTTGGGGTTTAAGTCTATTCTTTGTAAGTACAAATATAAAAAACGGTAATTTGTGTCAGTTTGGAACTTACAAGTAATGACACACATTTTTACTAAAAGGAGTATCTCCAATTAAAAATGTTTGCGAGTTTTTATGTTTCTTCATTAGGTGATCAAAGAAATGGTCGAAGAGTGCCTTTCTCAACTACACCTTGACTCTCTGAAATGCATAAAATCTCTGTTGTTCAACCATGCTCTTGGTTCATTCTTTCAAGACTACACCTTTTTTCATGTGGAAGAAATGGCACAAAATGTAGAGTACAAGCATACAATAGGGAGGGACCATAGAAAAGCTAGGAGTAGTGTGCATTGACAGTTACCTGAGGAATATCTTTTCTGTGAAGACAAACAAGATATTGTCTAAAGCTTCCCAGTGTTCCTCTTGGGTTTACAGCTACATAAAATTTTTTATTGGACCTTTAAGAAAAAGCTCTTTCAGACATATTACAATTACAATTACAGTTACAATAGTATGTCTGTGGAATGAAGCTTATCTTTTCACCAGTACGAGAGAAATGTTTATTTTTCATTGCACATGTTGCATTACTTCTATGTACTATATAGAACCCAGATTGACTGGATAATCTATAATGCATCTGTTTGGGCTACACTCCTTGAAGAGTGGGAGGAAATTGGCATTAAAAATATTTAAAGCATAGCTAAATGTAGTTCTTGTACAGAAAATGAACAGCATTTTAAAATAATATTAAGTAGAACAGAGTTATTCTGGGTTCAACTTTCCTCATCACTAGTATTTCAGTAAGTTATTTAATAATGATGTCACATGCAGAACTTTATTATTTCAAAACCATTTCAAAGAGATAGCAAAGTCACCATTTCACAATCAAAGCTGATTTTGAAGTGCTGAAACAAAGCTGATTTTCAATTATCAGACCCCCCTCAAAAAAAGCATCTAAAAACTGTCTTGATTGCTGCAAGACTGCTGTCCTTTCATGTTGAATAACCCCAAACAAATTGATGATGCTTATGAAGCTTCAAACAAAAATCCACTTCTAACAAAGCTTAAGCATAAAAAACACTCAGCCTGAAAGAAAATATCTGGGAAAAGTTATAGGCTTATGAAAGTGAGTTTAGAATACAAGTTGCATCTCAACCTTAACAATGTCACTAAGGTCACTAAGCTGTAATAAAGGGAGTAAAGAAAATGTTGCAAAGTCAGGAGTGAACTATGAAAATAAAATAAAATGAAAATATAATGATCAAATTAAATAAAAGATATTCCTTACACAGTAATAATATTCTGAATGAAAAGCAAGGACATAGATTTGGAGAACTGTGACTAACTGTAATTTAATGGGAAATAATAGAAAACCAGAATGCAGTGTGTGCTCATAAACCGTCATGAGAGAGAAGGAAAGCAGAACTTCTGATAAGGATAATATATCTGTGAGTGGAGGCCTTGACTAGGGGCACAAAATCATGGGTGGATAATCAAGTCTCAGTTAACTCCAATTTATCCCTTTATTTCTCAAAAATTAAATAATTCATTGCATTCAATTTTGGGGCTTTTTTTCCAAAAGCTCTCATATTAAATTGGCTGACAATCACTATCATGATAGCAAATTCATTCCACTGACACTTAAAAGACATACGTGAAGAGATAAAGAGTGAAATTTAAAGGTAGTGGTGGCTCACTTGTTCCACTAAATGAGCAGTAAAATAGGCTGCTAAAACTAGGTGTTGTTTCCATTAAGAAATATCAAATAGCATTAGTGTGTTTTGTACTTATCTATGTCATTTTTTATGTCAGTGAAAATGCACACATATGTAAAGTCAAGTAATAACATTGATAAGTCTCTTATACCTGAAATAGTTATATTTTAAAGGATTGACTTTTAGACCACCAATCTAAAGCCAGTATTTAATATTAAATATAGTCTGCAAATAAAAAATAGGCATGGGACATGTTCCACAACATTATCATATATAAAGAAATCTTGACAAGACTTTGTTTTCTGCTTACTTTTCCTTTCAAACTGAAATGAGTGTAAATTGTATTCCCTTATTTTTTGTAGGGAACCTCTTGTATGTCTCTTAAATGTGCTTTTTGAAATTCCTTAATCTTTGTGGTAAGGATGCTTATGTCAAAATCTGATTGAGCAGCATCAAATTCTGGAAAAAAAAAATTAATTGAATATACCTGTTGGTGGCATAGTCTTTCAGTGACATTTGACCTAAATCAGAAAACTGAAATCTTAAAAACTGCCTGGAGATAAAAAATAAAATCCACAAGTTCCCACGAGAAATGGAGGAGGAGTAAACAGGATAATGAGGTCAACAAGCCTTATGGTGAGGTCTGAGAAGACCTAGTGGACGCTTACTAATTTTCAAAACTCTCTCTGAAGCACTAGTATCTTCATTCCCTCTCTTGATTTGAAGAGTGATAAACTGCTCCTGTATTTTGTGGGAACAGAATGGAAGGAGACAACAGGCACATTAACTTGCTTCCTGTGCTCAGAGCTGTGACTTTATGTGAGGTGGTATCACACCTCTGGTTGGTTGCTTGCTTGATCCCTAGTGAGATGGAGCTAGAGAATAACAGCTAATATTTGGGAAGATGAGGGGGCAGTGTTCTCCAGACATCCCTAGCTGAGTCTGAAAATGCATATATGCACCTATATTTTCTTAAATCCTTTGATGGGTACCTCTGACATAAAGGAATAAAAGCGTAGATGAGATAACATGTGCCTTGGCTGTGCATATTCAGGATTATGGGAAACTACCTGCCACATCTTTGTATAAGTGAATACATATTTGGAATGCTTATAGCAACCTAATCTAATGGGTGACACCCCTGCCCATGGCAAGGGGATTGGAACTAGGTGATCTTTAACATCCCTCCCAACCCTAAACATTCTGTGATATCATTAAATGTTTCTAGAAGTTGCAGTGCATGGGTGTGAAAGGAGCAGCGGGGCAGCTACAAGTGTGTACAGAGTGAGTGGCTTTACAAAGATGTGTAAGCATCAAATGTATAAAGAACAGCCTGGCCACATGATCATGATATTTTACATGAATAGTTGGTCACTGGAGAATTTTTACATTAATGTATATTGATTAGATACCAAATTTTGTGTTTTCAAGTATCTACATTATCATATTTTAAAATCCTTTACACTGACAGGAACTTTTTCTGGGCATGAATAGTTACCTAAAGTTATTCAGGAAAATGTTTTAGATTTGGAGATGGAAAAAAATGCAGCTGCCAAACGGTAGCATTGCTCTGAGCTAGAAACTCACCATATCCTCCTATGAGAGGAGTGACAACAACTGGTAATTGGTAAGTTAAATAAATCAAAGAAGAAATAAACGTGGCAATAAATGTACAATACAATAATAGCTTTTATATGCTGCTGTGGTTCTCACCAGTGGTGTTTTCATAAAATGCATCACAAGCTTTCAGTGTTCAGGGAAACACATTAGTGTTTTTGAATTGTTTTTTTATAAGCCATGCAAATAGTGTTTGTCCCAGTGGGGTGTGACGTTAATTATTAGCAAAAGATCTCTTACATGATTTCAGTCAACAGAGATCGAACAGTTCAATCTTTATTTTCAGAGTGTGACATATAACTATTCGAAACTGCATTAAAAAACATTTAACCCATGCAGAGTATTCCTGCTGAAGAGATGACATATGGCAGAAATGAATTGCCCTAATAACATTTGCAAATGTTTTGTGATCACGAAAATATTATTGGTGTAATTCAAATATGTTCTCTTTTGTCATGTGGCAGAAAAAAACAGTATTTAAATTCTTTCCTATGAATGTGGTCAACTCCTGAAATAAAAGTTTGAGTCTTTTAGAGTAGATTTTTTTTAGAATAAGTCTCCCAGACAAAAGCAAACAAAAAATCAATCAAACAAAACATACTTCTGGAAGTGAAGCTAGAGGAAAACAGTGACTTCTGGAAAGTAAGAATAATCACTCTTGGGTAACTGATAAGAAATCAGTTCTAAGCAGAAAAAGTAAGTTGATAATTCAGTAAAGAATTCATAAGGTCACAATGGTACATTATCTCAGTGTAAAGGAGGACTTAAGAAGGGTAAGGAAAGACAGTCTTGCTTGAGACCTTTTTTATGACCTGAAAATTAAGAAAGAAGTGAATACATAATTTAAGTAGGTTGTATCATTTCGAACAGCTAGAAAAACAGAAAACACATAGGGACAGTCAGAAAGTGCAAGATGTGAAATAAAATATTTTTAATATAAAGTCTACCAAATGCTATTGAGAAAGCTTTCCATAAATACATAGGAGAAACAGTAGCATGAAAGATCAACGAAGCTGTTGGTTGGCTTCTCATTGAGAGGAATACATATCATTAAACTACTCCAAGAAGGCAAAAGTGTTTATTTTTTTGTTTAAATTTAAATTTGAAAGGTCAAACCTGCTTAGATGGTTAGCAGAGCTAAAACCAGTGAAACAGAATTAAAAATACCAGCTATAGTGGGAAAGGACAGCATAATGGTGTTTTCAAATCCTCTTGGCCTGATGAAATTTTTCTTGTAGGAATGGCTGAAGAAAATCCAGAATATTAATGGCAAAAGCATGAAGTCGATGTCTAAGAATAAGAAAAAAACCCCTCATCTGAGACTTACAGACCAGTGAGTTTAATTTGAATTTCTAAGGGGAAATTGTAGCAAATAATTAAACTACTAGTAATAAACTAGAGGACCAAAAGAGAAAGTCTCAGGAAGCATGGAGTTAATTTCATCAATCTAACTTTGTTACGCCAGAGGAACAGGACTTGTGGGTAGAAGAGAAGTAGATGATGTTTTCTATATTGAATCCATCAAAGCTTCTCACCTTGTTTCATATAAAATTCACATAGGTGAACTAGGAAATACAAGACTAGATGATAATTTCATTAGGTGAATACATTAGTTGAAAAGCTGTGTATAGACTATTTATCAGCATTTCACAATCAAAGTGGAGGGTTGTTTCAAATCTGTCCTGAGGTTATTAACTTTTAATATTTTCTCTGATACCTTGGTGAATGATTATAGTGTAAGGCTATTAAATTTACATAGGATATGTAGTGGGGCAACAGAGAACAATTTGGAACTTGATAACAGTTCAGTAATAAATGTAAAGTTTCTATACATAGTATACAAGCACAAGCAGCTGTATGCTAAGAGTAAAAAGTGCTTAGAGAGACAGCAAAATAGCAAAAGATGATCTGGGAACAAAATCTCATCCTGAGTCAACAGTGTAGTAACGTAAAAAAGGCAAATGCTGGAGTGAGGTATATAAACCACAGTAATTATTTGTCCTAATCCAAAATATCAGATTAAATGCACACCAAAGGGAACACAAATAATGGCCCTGTTTTCTTTTCTGATGTTATTACTCAATTAAGGAAGGAAGATGTCCATTTAAACATGCTTCTTATCCAAGAAAATGGTCTTTTTTTCTAGCCTCTTCCCATTCCATTTGGTTTGGAAGATAAATTGGTGAGGTGTGCCATCAACAACCTTCTCCATAGCTGCTTGACTCTGCTCATTCCAATCTATAGTAGGCTCTGCTCTAGAAATACTGAGTCCCAAATAAAAGCCAGGTGAAACAGATAAAATCTAAGTGCAATATTGCAGAATGCTTATATACTGTCAGTGACTAACATACATAAACCAAGGGAGAGTTTATACCCATGGAATCTTTCTAAATACTGCTTTACAGAAAGCCAGTCCTAGCTTAGAGTGACATTTGTTCTTTCACCTCTGTCATGAGTTCTCACTGCCAGGATTTGATTAGATAATATTTTTTCCTTCAAATAGCCAGTTGCTTATGAAATGACACTGCTGATACTTCATGATAGCACAGAATAAACTAGCCACTGTGTCATAAAATCACTGTGGACATTTTATGAGGAAAGAAACATTTAACCTTTAAAAAAGAAATCTCTGTAGTTCATACACTGTACAATTTCAGAGCTCCCAAATGTTTGATCCATCTTCCAGCTCTTTGGACAGTCTGGAAATGACATAGGAAAGTCCACACTGTAACTAGTCCCATTCAGCAATTGATTTGGTTGAAAATGTTCATGGAAACTCTGTAATTTGAAGCATGGCATTGTATAAAAGGGAGGAAACTGTTGATCTGCCTGTCTTTTCTCTTAGCAAAGGTTGTTCACATTCTATGTCCCATAAATCTTGCAATTTTTTTATTGTGTTTCCCCTTGAATGCATATTAAAGTATGGAAACAAGTCACCATCACTGAGCACCAGAAGCCTTTTCATGCAGGCTCGTTCTTCAGTGCTGTTTTTTCCTCTGTCCCTTGGACCAACTTATTCCTTGTAGGAGTCTTTCTCAGATTTAAAGATGCCTAGATGTGCTCTGGTGTGTGTGTTTGTGTAAGTGCATGTGGGTTTTCCATGCCTTTTTTTCCTACTTCAATTCTATCATTTGTCTTGTATTTTCACTCTTTCACCTCTACCTTACCAAGTTCTATACAAACCAGATTTGAAGTAAAGCCTTCAGAGCTGTTATCAAGTATGTGAAGAAGCATTTCAGCCTGTCTTTCTCAGGTATTTTCAACTAATTCTGCTTTAAAACAGAAAAAGACTCTCAATTTTCTGGCAAAATTTCATATTTATTTTAAATCTTTTGGACACAGTTGTAGTATATTTGTATTTGTAGTATATTGGTTCTTCAGCACTTAGGTTTTCATGTAGCACTTCTGTTTCTTGTCTGTAGGGAGTTCCCTTTTGCCCTAGTGTCACTTGTAGCATTGTCTACTTCCGTTCTTCGATCTGCTTTAATTGTTTGATATTCATGGTAGTTCATGGTAGGCCCATGGTAGGACCTCCTAGCATGTTATGCAGTTTTGATTTAGATGAGCAACATCTTTTCTAGAGCGTGATTAACTGTTCAAATATGTTCATATATGGCCTTTTTTTAGATCTGATCTCTCACCATTTGTCTTGGAAAGCTTTCTTCCTTTGTACTCTTTTAAACTTGAAAACATCATATAGTGAAGAAAAATGAGAACAGACAGTGAAAAGCCAAAGATTCATCTTTCTAGCTCACCTTTTGATTTAAAGCTAATTGATTTTTTTAAAGCAACAAGGGCTACCCTTTCTGACCGTGATAGGTAGAGTCAGGTCAAGCAGGTAGGTTATCTTGTTCAGTTGTACTATCATGTAGCACAGTTTAACTGCAGCTGTCATGTCTTTAGAACTTGCACTCGTTTAGCATTTGATCATGGATCAAGGAATTGAAACTAGTGACCAATTAAGTTCACAGTCAATAAGATTAAAAGACAGGGCTGGAATAACTTAGCATGTTAACATTCTGGTTTTTTACTCATACGAGCAAGCTCTGGAAACAGCTACAGAGATAAGAATGACACTAGATCCTTCCAGTAAAATATTCTTACTGAAATTTACAATTCGTGACTTTCATTGTTAGAAATATTCTGTAAATGTTGATTAAAAAATGTTCTGAATTATTTCATTTTTCAATGTGGGCCTGTCAGCAAAGGAAATTGGAAGATTCTTCTGTCTTGACTTGCTCCACCACATGTCCTGTGTAGGGCTAAGGGTTGGACTTGATGATCCTTGTGGGTGCCTTCCAACTCAGCACATTATGTGATTCTGTGACATCTAGAGTGAGTACCACTTTGATTTATTTTCTCAGAGGGCTGTTTCATTCCATGTGCTTTGAAGCAACAGGGAAAAAAACCTGGCAGTATCAGCAGCATAGAGAACTGCGTGTTGTTTTCTGTCATATATAGTGTCATTTTGAATGTAAAGATTAGTCAAGACTGAGGAAAGTGGTAGTTGCTGCTTATTCTAGAATGTTTTAACAAGCAACTGATTAGTTTTTTTACACAAAAAGACAATTTCAAGAAGAGCTGAGCAGAGCTCAGAAAATATAAAGCAAATGTCTAAACATTTCTCTACCAAGATGGAAGTTGTTAAGTTTTATGGCATAATTTCACAGGTGGTTAACTGTGTGGCTCCTAATATTTGGACGGGGGATTTTTTATTATTATTACTCTCATATTCTTCGTAACGCTTTGGGCCTTTAAAGGGTCTTCCAAAGAATCACTGCTTCCACAGACCTGTATTCTTCACTTTACCAACATCAATTTGAAGTTATAGAGCCTCCAGTGACACTACCGACATCACTTTAAAGATTTAGAGCCCTGAACGACACCGTCTGACTAACACATGTGACACATGGGAGACCAGGAAGAAGCTTCCAGCAACCGAGCTACCGGTAGAGTCAGGGAATCACATTTTTTGTGCATTGCACTCAATTACATAGATCCTCTTTCTTCTAAAGTGATGCCACAGCTCTCTTGCATCGTACATTGGCCATGCAACAGGCTTGCAATAACATAAAGCGACCAGAAGATCCAGCCTTCTATTTCCTTGTTATTTTGAATAAAAGAATTGAGAGGACAATTGAGAACTGTAGTCAAAAAGACCCCCCTGTACAATTGCACTCCTGACCAAAGTGTTTGGCCCTCCACTGCAGCTGCTGGTTTTGTCACAGTAGTAGCTATGTAGACATATAGTTGCTTCTGGAACTGGCAAGCTGCAAATCAACCAATGCTGCTGTTTCTGACCGTACTGTCTGCATATGGTGTGCAGATGCACCAGTCACAGGAGGAACCTTTGAGCAGGTTCCCTGAAGACATGGGACAAAACTTACCATCAGCACTTCTATGAAACCCTATGCTGACTGAGAAAATCTGAAGTGATATATTTAGTGTTGGACATGTCTTTCTTGGGAAGCAGATCTCCCTGTAATGTCTTCCTGATACTGATTAGGCATCTGGACACATGATGTAACTCTAGACTTGCGCCAAGGGGCACACATTGCCATGCACAGGTGAACATCCTCAGAACATTAGGTCTGCACTGCTGTTGGAAATGTTTTGAGTAACAGTGTACTTGCAATAGATAATTCATCAGGAAATACTTTTTCTAAAGTATTCTTGATCAAGATACCCAGATAAGGGGTCATAACTTTATCACAGAGGAAACACCTCCATTTTCCAGTTAAGACACCCATTTGCTCACTTCTATTCTTTCATAGCACCCTTCAGTCTTTTCCAAGAGCCCTAAGTTTTCAATTTCCTTCCAAAACTGCCTTTCAAGGCAGTCTATCTGCAATGCCACTTAATTCTCAGACTTCGAGGAGGTTTTCTTACTAAAGAGGCAATCAGATTTGGAAAAAGTCTTGTTATTCCCTTCATCAGATAATTCCACTATTCTTCCTCCCTTCTCTTAACAAATACAATCAAACAATCATTGTCTCACAAAACTAATTAAGGCTTGCAGGCATTTAGGTGCTGGTAACCCAGGGAATCCCAAATCCTTTCTCTCCACATAGTAATGGGGACCTTGACCCAATATACCAACCACTGTTTTCAAAGTATGACGTTTACTTTATTTTTCTGTTTAGTTTTAGCTAGAGGTTTCAATGAAGAATGTATTGTGCAAAAGTAAAAGCATGATTACTGAAAACGACTACAGATTTTAAAAGCATTTACTATCAAAAAGTACATTTAAAAAGTTTCTGTGTCCTTCCTGTTACTGAGCACTGTTACACTGTTATGTCAGACAGCTGTCTGAACTGGCTAAATTTTTGTTCTGAAATTTACCTACACCTGGTAGTGAAATGACGGCAATCTATTGTTATTCCTTCTCCTCAAGGTTTTTTCTCTTTTCTCTCTCTGCAAATTTTGCTGCAGTTCTCTAGAGAAATGAAAGGCCTTTGAATTGAAACTGATGCTCCTAGACAGTACAATGCTGTTGTCATCTATGCATTTACATTTTCAATTCTCCTTGGCTTGGCTATTTACTAGAAATACCAGCTTTCTGTAGCCTTAAGACAGAAAGAATGTCTTACACTATGTACTTCTAGAAGCTGTAGCAATGCCCTGTAGGGCATCCAAACTGTTGTCCTAAATTGAGATGACAGTGTTGCTCATATTAAATTGCTTTCTTGCCTGGCTTGGCATGCTGGGATCCATATCTATTAATGCAGGAGTGTCCAAATGTCCTACTAGGAAAGCAATTTGTTCCTCAGTAGGGTGTCAGGAAAGCAGCTGGTCTAAGAAACTATCAGAGGTGATGTTAGGGGCAAGTTGTGTTTTTCTTGATTTAATGGAAATTTTTACTGATCCATCTCTTTGCCTGTCCCCACCACTTGTCAACAGGGCAGCACATATCCGTCTTCAGCCATCTCCTACCCCTCCCGACAAGCCTGTCATATCTCTCTTGTGGAGAGACAGGCTTTCACACAGCCTGAGCCTCATAATAGACACTTCAACAACAGCAAACATGTTATTAATGGATTTTTTTAAAAATGCCCTACAGAGACACAATTTCAGAGCATTCTTGCTAAGTATCAGTTTTTAAACCTCCACTTGTAGAGAGAGACTCTCACAAACTGAGGTTTATTTTTGTCTATCTTCTCTTTTTGCACACATACCATAAAGTACTCTTAATCCCTTGAGTAGTTTTTGTCACTTTGCCTTTTTTCCATTTATATTCTAAATTAGATTTTAAGTCAACTAATGAAAGAGAATTGTGATGTTTCTGGAGTCTCATTCAGTAGTTTATTAATGTTAATGTATGTTACCTATTGTTTGAGAAAATTATTATGGGGGTGACTACATTTACAAAGCTAGACTATGGTTTATGGAAATAATTTTCTGATGATTTTAAGAGGAAGCAATGTACAAGTAGGATGTGACAGTCTATATCTTAATGTCTGTGGTTGCATCATGATATAGGTAAGTACAACATAAGGTGTATGATAGAACTTACTAATAAATAAGGAGCATGGATGTTAAAGCATACTTCCTAATTAGGTCTGCTTGAAAAATTCATGAGGGCTCCACATATTTAATGATACTGTCTATACAGATTAAACTGTAGTAAACTTCTTTACTTAGAGACCATGATGTTTATGTCATAGGATAAATCAGAAGTCCTGTCAACAAATTCTGGAATATGGAGCATGTAAATGTTTGGTTAGAGCTAAACTCATTTTCTTTCTAAGATGCAACGAAATAAATTGAACTCTCAATATAAGGAAATTCAGTAAAGAAAACAGCCCTAACCTTAGCTTACTTAATTGTTCCTCAGTGCTTCCAAATGTCTCTTAGGACTGCAAAAACTACATCACTTTTCAGAAGGTAGCTGCTGAGAAATAGCTTTTTAACCTAAAATGGGTTGTCAGATTAACCTCACTAGGATATGCCCAGGATATGCCAGCTATATTATTACTTTAAACAGCCACTTACACTATAGGTATTATGAAATACACCTGTGAGGCTTCTAAATGCTTTCCTGCTACTTATTTTCATTTTCCATGTCTTTCTGGAGTTATGCATTATAAAAGACTTTTGAAATTGGAAGCTCAGGAATGAATAAATTTTAACTTCTAGAGTTGATATCCTTCATTAAAAATGTAAATGCTTATATGGACCTGGCCACCCTTTTTCTTGATATCAGTGACAAAGGTTTGCTTGATTTTACATAGATTATAGCTGATATCTTAATATGGAATTGTAATAAATCTTCAACCTGTACAAGATAGAAATGTGGTACAAGATAAAAAGGACCTCCATTTTGGCAAGGAGGAATGAAAAACTGATTTTAAAATGTATTCTGATTGGATTGAGACACTATTTAAAAAGCACCATGTAGGCTCCCAAAAGCCTATTGCTTTTGGGATGCTGTCTCATCATGTATTTAATCTATAACATGCATGTGTTGTATATGGAAGACTGTGACAGTTCATTTTTTAAACAATAATGAAGAATTTATTTTCTGCACAGCAAAATGGATTTTAATATGGTATTTTTTATTTCTAAATTTTTAGTCAGAAAATTTTAAGGTTAGTTAGTCATTTTCACAGCCAGCTTTTCAGAGCAGTATCTTTTTTTTCTAATTTGTCACATATTTTCCATAATAGAGTCATTATAAAAATACCAAACATAATGTATCATTTAATCTACAGGTTTACATGTTTTTAAAACACTTTGTTTTGGAGATATATTGATATGGACATGATAAAATTGAGGTTTTACCAGCATTAATCTATTTACCTACTGTCTCTTGAGGGAATCCTGTCATCTTCGTGGTCTGGATCTAAGTTTAATATTTTGGCAGGGCTTGATTTTAGATTTAGCTGAGTTACATCTATCTCAAAATTATTGTTTACAGGTACCCTGTTGGAGTTTTTTAGCAAATACTTACGGACAGGCTTTTTTCCTTCTCTGTGCCTATAGATGTGATGTAATAAGGTTGACTATAAAATTTATCCTACCGTTACCAATTCTCATCTCTATTCTTTGGCCAGGAGTTTTCTTTGTGTCATTAACCTGTATAATGCTTAGTACACCGTGATTCCTAACCCACAAAGTTGTGCTTAGTGAATGAAGAAGAATTATAGGTATATGTGAATGTGGAACTGAATATATGTAAGTATATACCTCATTCTTACATGTATGATTTTCCAGTAGATGCAGTAATAAAAAAGGAAACTTTACAGGGAAAAAACCTTGAATCATAACTTATTTTTTAAATGTGACAAAAATATCATGGAGGTTTGGACCTTTACCAACTAGGGCATAGATGATTTTACTTATGGATCAAAAAAGCAAAGTAAAACACACTGGAAATAGTTTAGTGCAAATATTATAAAGGATTTTTTCTTTTCATGAACCAAGGTGTATGGTGAATTGCGGATATATGTGCATATTATAGTCACAAGTGAAAAACAAGAACTCTGTGTCTCCAGCAGGTTTCCAGTTTCCAGTTCCACTGTGAAGGACACGATATATTATCTAACTGATGTTCCTGCACCACAAAATATTGCAGATTTGTCTTCATTTTTGTGGTTTTTTAATAAAGATTATCCAAGTTCTAAATACAAGAGACTTTCTAACATCCAGTCCATTATTTAGACCTTACATCTTATTGGAATATGTGACAAACTATTCAATTCTGTGCTACTGTGCCGTATGAACATGAGAAACCATGTACGATCATTTCAAAAATACTTTCTCCTGTGTCTTTTCTCCTCTGGTAATTATGTTGTTTTATACATTTTTCATTAAATACCTTGTCACTGAAACTCTATTATGAAGGAATACAAACATTGATTTAAAGGTGTCAAGGTGACAGTAGTCTAAAAGGGAAGTCCTTGGAGATATAACTTGATGGGGTGGGATGCATAAGTCTGTAGATATTTCCCACATACATGCTCTTATTTATTTGCTGTTGTGTTTAGATCGAACTTTAGTACCACATAAACCTTAAAAATCATCACAATAGAAAGAACTCAAAAACTGCATATGAATGCTTCGACTTTGAGTACTTCCGTAGCTTTTCATGGAAATTACTCCTGATAGATTTTATGTTTACATATACAAATTACTGGAATAGAAGAGAATCTGAAATATTCCAGGCTATCTCCTTAACTCCCCTGCTTATCCCTTTATACTAATACATTTGTTTGCAGCAGTAAAACTGGATTAATCAGATTAGTGCTAGGGAAAGTCAATTTAAGATAAAGCAGCCTCACTGAAACTTTGGTATGTCTGAGATTTGCCCACAAGTGTCTGGGTCATGATTAGGTGGAACATGAAATCACCTTTTCTCCTCATCCACAGCTATATTAACCCAGGTCAGAAGCTGGATAAGACTAAAAAATTATATTCTCTGCTAAATTGCTTTTCCAATGGAGTTTGCTCTTGTTGTCTTCAGAAATAATTAAGGTAAAGGCACTATGGAGCTGGGCATACACTTGTTGTTGATTATACACAAGAAAAACTTTAAGTTGTCTTTAAGACATTTTGCTTCTGAAATGATGAAATAGAGAATAATGAAAGTAGAAAATCTTAATTTATCTGGAAACAACGGAGTTTCCAAACAAAAACGATGTCAGAATGTACATGAGGAGAATAGCATATAGAGATTTGTCAAACAATTCTAATTTTAGAGTCCAAAAGTGAAAAAATTGTGAAACAATTTAGGAATTTTTCAGTTTTTTGATAAATGGTCTGCATGTATGCTTGTATGCAAAAGGTGCCCTTCTACCCCTTCCGCAGAAGGATGTAAAAGGCTTCTTTTCTGGCTATCTCATTTTCAGTAGATCTACTGATGGTGATAATCCTGCTGATTGACACAGTTTATATAGGGAACAGTTTTGGGAGGGTTTTTTTTGTTTGGGTTGGATTGGGTTTTTTGTTTGTTGGGGTTTTTTTGAGGAGGGGGAGTTGGGGTTTTGCTGGGGTTTTTTTTGTTTGGTTTTGGGGGTTTTTTTGTTTATTTGTTTGGTTTTTGGGGTTTTTTTCTTTGTTAAGGCTTTTTGATTAGTCCATTTGATTTTTCAGAGTTTAAATGCTGCTCTTTTTCAAAGTGCCCACTAATTATGAACAAACTGTATGGTATTAATCTCAATATCCTCAAATGAATCTCCTCTTCCCTCTTTCTCTCTTAGCTCTTTCTTATTGTTCTTTTCTTTCCAATTTCCTTTATAGCAATGAGTAGTGTGGGCTATGTTTAAGCTGTGAACTAGACATAAGCAGATGTGCAGAACAAGATATTTCAGTGTCTAAGGTGTGTGGCATTTCCTTATGTAAGCCTTTATTGTTGAGAGCCAATAACAGTTACCACAATAAATGTAGTAATGTATATACGTTTTGTCCTCATTCATTGTCGTATGTAAATTCTTATTGAAATAATAGTAAAATGCTTTCCTGAAAATGTTGACCTTTGAGCAGTGAATCTCATCACTGGCCACACTTAGAACACTGCATGTGTTCAGATCGTTAAAAGCTACCTATTTGTTAAACCTCATTTGAGAACCTGTAATTTGAAGCTTTGGTAGAGAGCTGAAAAATTCTAAGTCTGTAAGCAAATACAAACTATTATTTGATTGAATATTAGAGAATTTTCATAGTACCATTCAGGATGTGTGTGTCTGTGTGTGCATGCAAGAAAAAGAGAGGGAATTAAAAAATTCTCACCTGTGCTGCAGCTGAAAGCTCACAGTGAGATGAAGTTCATTTCATGATAAAAATGAATGCCACTGCAGAAGCTGTCTCTGCAAAACTGAGATATTGTTCTCTCAGTCTAACATTTCTCCTGCCAGTTGGCAGACTTTTTTTCAGAAAGCAACCCATCTGCTGCTTGAACCACACAGTAACTTTGCAACTCACTGCTTGCACTGTTGTTTCTTCTCTTGCCCTGTGATCCAAAGGTATTTGTGGTTCAGCGACATGGCAGCTAAGCAATAAAGTCAGAGTATTTTAAGCAAACACAATCCAGGAAATAAGTGCATATATTTATTTTCAGATTAGGGTGTGTGGCAATTGATGCAACTAGTAGACAACAGAGGTTGCAGGGGCTTCTAGAAATTAGTGTTCCCCCCAAAACTGTTCCCTGTTAGCACAGCTTATCCTTTGTTCTCTCTAATGGCAATTCTCACAGCACTTCTGTGAAAATTTTAAAGGAATGGTTAACAAAAATGTTCATTACTTTACCATGAAAGATGGATCACTGAAACTAAAAAGATTGAGATTACTAAAATTGCTTTGGAGATTATTGAGATTATTTTCCATTTGAGATAGATTATATTCTTTTTTTGTGATACTGTTTCTTAGCATGGGACATTATAAAGCAATGGATGATTTTTGCTGTCTCTCGGTCCTTCCTGGTAAATGTATTTCTGTTTGCATAAGAACAAAAGAATAAACTTTAGTTCAAATGCCACTGAATTGAAAACACAATAGACTCAACTCTAGCCTTTGTAGGCCCTTTGAGTCAAGGTGGTCAGTTTGCATGAGAGAAATCTAATCAATGGAACTCAGTACTTGTAACACAGAGAACAGGGATGGGTCCTCTTTCTAAAGTCTGTTCTGAGTCTGAATTAATTTCTTACTCCTTTCCTCTGATTAGTAAAGGGAACACATGAATAACTGATCTTTTGGTTCAGCCATCTAAGGAAAGAGACTTCAAGTCACCAAAGGAAAGCAACATATCATATAAAAAAATTGTATTTGGCCCAAACATGTATTTCACTTCTGTAGGAGGAAATATTTCAGTTATAACCAAAGCAACTGAAATCCTGGTCTAGATTTAAGTCAAATCCACAAAGAAGGAAAAGGAACTTCAGCTTCCCTTCTCTCCAGGAGCTGGGAATCACTTTTCCCATGTTGTTCACCTCATGGTCTTTGAAGTACTTTCAAGGAGAGTTATCATGCAGTAGTGCTCAGGGCACTCCTCTGAGAGACTAGGGTTCAAGACTCCTCAAGCAGAAAAGGGAACTGCTGTCTCCTTGTCATCTGCTCCTGTGCTTGCTTGATTTTTGTGAATATAGCCTGAAAAAGGAGAATCCACCCAACTTACCTGCCTAACCCATACCAAAATCATAAATAGTGTTGGTGGGGCTGAATCAAATTTTCTAGGGAATATAACTCATACCTCCTAAATTTACTGTCCCTATTTGACATATGAAAAAGGATTTTGAATCCTTTGAAAAGGATTTTGGATATTATAAAGTAAAACTGAATGGCAAAAATATTTATTCTGTAGTTTCAGCAGGCTCCAACACCCCAAAACAAACCAACCAACCAACCAACCAAACAGAAAACACAAAAACAAAACCAAAAAAAAGCAAAACACCACAAATAAAAAACCTTTCAGACAGTTCTGTTTATCCAGTAAATATCCCAAAGGTATCTAAGGAACTTAAAAGAGGAGCAAATGAGAGAGACCATGCTGAATTTGTTAAAACAGGCAGATGGCTTGAACAGAAAGATAGCTTATTCTCTCCCTCAACTATAATGTTCTCAGCAAGTGTCTCTGTTGAAAGGATAAGCATGAAAAGAGATAATAGGATCTTAAGATAACTAAACATATCAAAAAGAATTATCTTGGTATTATTGGAAGGTCCTCCACATGCTGGGAACTACAGCCCCTGCTTTTTTCTTTGGAAGAAGTATTTATCACATTGTTGGATAAAATCTATCAGGAAATAGAACCTATTTGGTTCATGTTAGTCAATTGGCTGGAGACTATTCTAAAATATTTTCTGAGAAATTTGGCACAAGTGTTAAACACCCACTTTTGTGAAGCATATGGTTTGGTAAAATAGGTTTGTTTAACTGACTTTTAAGATTGTTGGATTAAAGAGATAACATCAGCCTTTTTCTTTTCCTTCTGAATCCACTAAAAACCTACCAAAATGAAAACACAGAGGATTATGTATAGAGTAAAAGACCATTTAAAATCACATACCCTTGGGAAAGACAAATTAAGTGTCACTGAGACATTAAGAACTAAGAAATCTAGTAATTTTTTAATCTATTTTGGAGACTGTGGAGAAAGCCTTATGTTGACAATTATTTAGTTTTCAGAATCCCAAAAAGTCATGCAGTAGACTTCCATGTCACTCCTTTACTAAGTAGGAATTTTTAAAAGTTGCTATGATTTAATAAAGAAAAGTATAGCTCAAGCTAGTAAAAATCAGTTGTAGATTGTCAGTGTTACTGAACAGATGGAACAGATTAGTTCACTGATGTTCAGTGAGTGGGCTGTGGTACACAAGAACGTTGGCAGTTACTACAGCTGGCCTACAGACTCACAAGAAATGCCATTCTAGCGCTTGCCCCTAGAAATTGAGGATATACAGGACATTTTGAAGGCTGCTGGTCATCTGTAAGGTTTGAGACCCCATGGTTTTCAGATTTTTTTACCTACTAATAATTTCAGAGCTTACGTGGGATTGAAGTGACATAAACAGGTTGGGCTGTCTTCAAAGGGATAATTATATTTCCAAGAGTTAGACTATAGTAGCACTATTAACTGTGATGACAGCTTGCATCATCCTTTTACTTGTGGTTGTTAAATGTGTGGCAGATTTTGTGTTGGTTCAGTGGGTGCTACATCATGTACCTGTTTGTTAATGGCGTTCCTTGACTTTACTACCATAAATTATTTTATGTTATCAGTAACATACAATAACAGGAACTGTATTGACTCTAGTAGACCTATTTCTGTTACAGAATGCTATTTAGTGTGTGGCCAAAACTCTCTCTTCACTAGAATTGCTAAGATTTTTCTTATTTTAAATTGTCCTTAAAACTGTTGTATATCTGACCAAGATTAGAAAATGAAAAATGTCAAATGCTCTTGAAAAATGTCAAATGTTCAAAGATAAAACAAAAAAAATCACTGCTCAATTTTTAGTCAGTGGTTATTCCTATTTATTTCATTAGGAATTCACTTTTGTTAAAAAATGGATAAGTACTTGAAGGTTTTGGTACTATTACATTTCTCTTCATTGATAGTTCAAAATGGTGAAGGTAACTGAATATCACCATTTCTTGTATTTCATGAGCAGAGACAATTAACCTGACTGCAGTGTATAATCACTGTTCAGCAGTCTAGAGATAGAAAACAGCAACAAGGTCATTGGGTTGCTCTTTTCTAAATCTCATGAAGGGCAACAAATTGAACCCTGTGCATCTGAACAAGAATCACCATTATTAGAGAATAAATTTAGTAATATCCTGAGGTGCTACTAATATTGAAATAAAGATCTCTCAATCTGTTTGTGAGTTAATATATCAGAACATTACACTTTATATCTAGCAGTCAGGGAATTAAAACAAATTGTGAGAGCTAAACACTTAAATACTTTTTTTCTGAAGTCTGTCTTACATCACTAAATTATAATACTAAATATTGTTAGGTCTTCCAAATTGCAGAGCAGTGTCTGTCTAATGAATCTGGCAATTTTTACTTGTTATTTGAAGAGTGCTGTCTGGCACAGTTTGTGCTGTACACTGTTAACTGTTCATGTTCTTGGTCTTCCAGTTTTCTGTCTACCCCAGCCACTTTGTTGCATTTGAAAAAAATATCCACATCAAAACCAGAAACAGGATGAGCTGGGAGCACAGCCACCAGGATTATAGAGTCCCTGAATTATACAGTACCTGCATCAACTTTTCCCAAGGCTACGTTTCAGCAGGGTCTCATAAGAAGGTTTTTAACTATTTGAGGTTGTTGGTTTGCATCTGTTCACAGTAATTTCTAATCAGCCTCACTTATAGGATGTAGCTGAACACATGCTCGTTTCACATAGTATGGTGATAATTCTCTTACTAATTCAGATAAAACAGTGCGATAAAGGAAACATTAGGTTCTATTGACCTAATTTGTTGTTCAGTGAATATGCATAATCTAAATAGAGATCTCCTATCACAAGTAGTATCAGACTGTCTGCTTTTATTAAAGAAAGGTTACAAAGCACTTATCAAAAAAAAAACCAAACCAAAACCATTTGGATAAAAAGCATGAGGGATGGAATGATACATTTTTTTTAGATAGTTCATTGTCTAATCTAGTCAGTGTTTACGTGAGTACAAATATATGTCTCATTAGTGAAGCTTCAGTTTTACTGCACATAGTTGGAACTGACCTGAGTTTAGACAGAGTGGTTTAGAGGATGACTGAATGTCATCGGGCCTCTGTCACTCTGCAGGTGTTGTAGTAGCAAAGTCATAATTCCAACATACAATTCTATACTTCTTGCATTGGAATTGCCACAATTTAAACTGCTGCCTCTACCACCAGACCATGGAAAAATTAGAATCCTTGCCTCAGAGCTGAAACTTCGGAAATGGCATTACGAAAGGAAGCGATGACCAGAAGATGTGGAGTGAGGGGAAGGAAGCAAGAGGATTACAGTAACATGTTATTCTAATTATCTAGGTTAATTTGGTTTCTGCTTAGTTAACTCCTTTTCTTTCAAGACTTACATTGTACAGGGTAGGTTTCCTGGGGGATTTACTGTGGCGAATGTCCTAACTGTCATACCAGATACAGAAATGTTTTAGGAGATCAATTTTTTATTAGCTAAGAACCAGATCCTCAACTTTTCACTGCTTTGCAGTATTTGAGCAATGTAAAACAACTGGGAAATGCCCTGAGGAGGACCTTTGACATGCTTCTGCATTTTGGTTGATTCTTGCTTATATAATGGTCCCTGGTAGATTATCGTGGTTCATTTTGAGCCAGGTCAACCCTATTTAGCTCTGATGATACTCAGAAAATTCAAGGGACTGGTTTTCAAATGTTTTCTTCATTCTAATATAAGAAATTTATTTCAAAGACCAATAAATGTTTCACAAAAGCTGCTTGATGAATAGTTAGAGTAGGATAGCAGGGAAGAACTCAAAGGAGGAAGAGAGTAGATATCTTTATCTATCTATAAAGATAGATACTATCCATTCCCACGATAATAACTGATGCTATCTATAAAAAGCATTATCTATAACTGTCTTTCTTTCAGTATTTAATTTAGACATCATAATTGAATCTGCAGTATACATTGTAAAATATACAGACTTGACAAGCAGGATGAGCTAACAATGCTATTGGATCCTTGACTGGGAATTTCAGAGATTTTGCTATTTTAACTATTTTGCTGTATTTGCTGCTTCTTATTAATACATGCTCCAGAAATCCTGTGTATAGAACTTAGCAAGTTACAAAGTCACAGCTATTAGCTTATCAGATAAATAAATTAAAGTGCACAGAATAAAAAAAAGCCTCTGAATATAGAAGAATATACAGAAATAGTGTAATAATAATAATCAAGGATCAGAAGAAAAAATCTCCATACTGGTTCCTTCCCTCTTTAGAGAGGCAAAAATGAAGAGTAATAAATTTTAGCCTTTAATGTAACATCATTCAGAAACAAATCAGGCATAGGAATGGCTGTCACAGTCAGAATACTTTAAAGCATGATAAAGGAATAGTAAATTGCTAATGTTACTGTATTCCAGGGGAGTTGCCTGTGGTTTCTAGGGTAAGAAGATTAATGAAACTCCAACTGCTAATGGCTAAGAGTAGGTATTCGACCTCAGTGCAATCTGAGTCAATCAGAAGCTTGCAGAGTATCCTTAGGCTATTTTTCCATTGTTAGATGACCTGTCTCTGTGTACTAATAAAGCATTACTCTTTCAGGCTGGCAGCCTGGTACAGGTATACAGAGAATGGCTGTAAGGCTGTCTTAAAGAAACCCTTTGTAAAGCTCGTAACAAGTAAGGAGGATCTTCTTAAAGAGACAGTCACAACCTGCAGTGCCACTGATATTCTGGACAGTGCTATAGTTCATGGAATAACTTACAGAACCCCTTAAAATTTAGGGAGTCCCATATTTCTGTGTTACATACCCACTGAACTAACTTTTTACTTCATCTTTTAGAACCACATCTCTCCTTCATCTGGAACACACTGCGTTATGACACAGTTAATTGTAAAATAAAGATAATTAAATTAATAAGTCACTGTAAACTTGCTTAAATTTCCCTGAATATTTGGTTCTTGCAATCGTCACCCTCCGCACACAGTGGTACAGCTGCTGTAGAGCAGAGAGGGATAAACTAGCATACATTCTATCTTCTGAAAGTTTTCACAACCCAGTTCTACTTTCTGTAGTAAAATATTCTCTGCTTCTAAAAGACTACATGAAAAGAAATTTCAGTTATGAGACCTTGCACTTATTAATGCTTTAATTATTTGTATATGAGAAACCCTTTTATAAAGCTTTCTGAGATCTGTTTTTTCATATTTTATGAACTTAACCAGATTCCCTTTTTATGTGGTCAGGAAAAGAATAGGTTTATTGAGTGCCCTTTATGAAAGTAAAATTGCTTTTCAGCTTGCAGGAGGTTCTGCAAGCAATTAACTTCAATCAACAAGAAGTGTCAGGAGTCCAGGGGAAATTATACAAGTATGTTTCTCAAGATTTAGCGATAATTGTCTACTCATCATGCAGCAGTTCTTTATGGATCTTCTGAAGATAATTGAAAAAAAAATCTTGCTTGTTGAAAAAAAGCTTTGTTATTCTGGATATGATTTAGTACAGTCTTCAGCAGTTAATTTACTCTTAATTAGGAAGTTAGCATTATGCTGCTGAATAACCTAAAAGAATATTGTCTGCTTTGATGATGGCATTTTATTAATGACTGATCAGGTACTTCTATTGACAACCTGATTTTTGAACTATTAGGCTACAGGTAAATCATGTTCCCAAGCTTTTCAGACATAGTTTTGTTTAATTCAAAAATAATCAGGTGGCTCCTGATGCTAATGCATCTAGACAAACTTCACTATTATTAGATTCCAAGTTAGTAACACATTTGGCAGCCCTGAATAAAATCACAGAAATTATGCAAAAACCTTTGGAAATTCAAAAGCAATACTCAAGTAGAACGCTCTGCTTGTTACACTCACACTAGTCCTTATTCTATTATCTGTTAAAGGCCTGCACTTACAAGCAGCCTGAGCTCTTTGGCAATCAGCTTTATTCAAGCCTCTTGGCCTGTCCTGTAGTCACTTTAGGCACTGAAATTTTATTAATTTGAATGATCTGCTTTTTGTCTGCACCAAGATTTTCAGGCCTGTGTATAAAAAGTATACATAATGTGCTACACTTTTACAAGGTAAATTAACAATAAAGCTCCTTACACTGTAGATAAAATCTGAAATAACAGTTTGCAAAAATGGCACTGTGGGACTCCATGCTTTGTACTGCATTAAGCTTACTTAAGCAAGGAACTTCATTTATGTTTTCTGTCTGTAAGGTGCCTAAGAGAATGCAAGCCCTACCACTCACTGTTACTGTTCATCACACTGCCATACAACTGATTCTCATCCACGAAGCAAACACAGAAGAATCTCTGTGTGTTGCTAACTCAAACTGGACTCAAAACATCAACATGAACATGTTATTCTTGGTCCATTCATTGTGATGAACTTTTTCTTGGAAAGACCAGGAAGCAAATCTTTCCCTCAAATGTCATTTAATGATGTAGTTGGTAGGAAGTCAGTGAACAATTTTGTTTATGATGCACCAGGACAATTAGAAACAGGATCACTTTAGCTATTATCTATTACATAGCTATTACGACCAGTAGCTGTGTTGTCTTCTAAAACTCTGACAGCAGTAAGAAACTTTGTTACTTTTTTCATAGAAGGCAGTTAGTATGACTGAACATCCACAGAGAGGGTTTCAGATGAATGAGGTGGCTCTGTCTTAGAGATTCACTCTTAGTACAAACAGAATTTCGAGTTAAAGGATTTATTCATCCAATATACAAACCCAAAACAAAAACGAGTTTATACAAAGAACACATTGCTGAGAACTAGCATGGAATACCATTAAAACTTTCAGCCACTTGGCCTAAATTTTAACACAGAACAAAAAGGAGCTTGTTCCCACTTATATTACCATCCAAACTTGACTTATTATTTTGGAGCCTTAACTGGACATCTTTTTAATGATCCTCACATTTTAATGTGGAGAATCAAAAGTAAGTTATTTGGGGAGTATTATTAATGGACTTTTAGAGCCCACATTTTAGAAGAGTAAAGATTGGTTATATGTTCCTGATATTAGTATAAAAAGATGCTTTAAAAGTATTTCTCTGTTAAATGAGTGTGGATTTACTGGCATTTCCACTTTAAAAAAAGGCTTTCATCAGACCACCTTTTTGCATCTAAGTTTCTCTGACATATTTATAGCCCAGAAAATGAATTGCTATTTGGTAGTAAAATTACAGTAATTCTGTGAGTTGCTTACAGCCTGTATGTGTCTGTGAGTGAAGGTATACTTATCCGTACTTTTTTTCAGGAACATGGACAGAGATGTGGGATAAGCAGAAGCACAGGCTAGAAATAAATTCTGTCAACCCCCAACCAACTAGGGGAAAAGACATGAAGAAGCATGCATATATATTACTCTTCTGGAAAATTTGCTCCCCAGAAATGCTGTAGGAAAAGATTATTGAGATATGCTTAGGCAGAATTCTGATGTTATACGACTATGTGTGAAGATTAATACTGCTATCACCAGGAGTATATGAAAGGGAAGTTAGGTGAACAGTAGCAAATGGAATGTTATCGAATGCATCTTTCTATACAAAAACATAGAATCTGATCTTTGGTCTTTGATCCCTTAAAAAAAAGCTGCTCCTTTTTGTTGCTAAAGAATAAGAAACCAAACTGCTCTTCTGTTAAAGGTAAACTGAAAAAAGTAAAAAAAATGTGATTCTTATGGATAATAATGCATTAAAGACAACAAAATCCTGTTAAAGCAATAAGAATGAGTTTTAAGTGGCTTCTAAATATACTGAGAGCCAGTAAAGCAGATATAAATGGAGAAAACAAAATAAATACGTAACACTGAAATTGTAATTATCATTAAGGAAGAAAGTTAATTAAGTTGTGAAACAGGTACCCTTTTTATAAGGCAGTTTTCTCATTGGAAGAAATAGTGAAAGTAGGTAAGAGTACCTAGTATTTTTCACTAGTCTGTCACTAGAGAAATACTAAATTAAAAGGACTGGATACTAAGGGATACTAAGCAAGTTTGCAGATGATACAAAACTGGGAGGAGCTGTTGACTCCCTCTAAGGCAGGGAGGCCCTGCAGACAGACCTCGACAAATTAGAGGACTGGACAATCACCAACCATATGAAGTTCAACAAGAGAAAGTGCTGGATTCTGCACCTCGGACAGGGCAACCCTGGCTTTTTGTACAGACTGGGGAATGAGATGCTGGAAAGCAGTGCCACGGAAAGGGACCTGGGGGTCCTGGTTGACTACGAGTCAGCAGTGCCCTGGCAGCCAGGAGGGCCAACCGTGTCCAGGGGGGCATCAGGCAAAGCATCACCAGCCGGTCAAGGGAGGGGATTGTCCTGCTCTGCTCTGCACTGGTGCAGCCTCACCTGGAATATTGTGGCAGTTTTGGTCACCACAATAGAAGAAAGGCATTAAGCTCTTAGAGAGTGTCCAAAGGAGGGCAGCGAAACTGGTGAAAGGCCTCAAGGGGAAGCCGTTTGAGGAGTGGCTGAGGTAACTTGGTCTGTTCATCCTGGAGAAGACTGAGGGGAGACCTCATCACAGCCTACAACTTCCTCATGAGGGGAAAAGGAGAGGCAGGCACTAATCTCTTCTCTCTGGTGACCAGTGAAAGGACCTGAGGGAATGGCCTGAAGTTGTGTCAGAGGAGGTGTAGGTTGAATATTAGCAAAAGGTTCTTCATGCAGAGAGTGGTTGGGCACTGGAACAGGCTCCCCAGGGTAGTGGTAACAGCACCAAGCCTGACAGAGTTCAAGAAGCATTTGGATAATACTCTGGGGCACATGATGTGACTCTTGGGGATGGTCCTGTGCAGGGCTAAGGGTTGGACTCGGTGATCCTTGTAGGTCCCTTCCAACTCAGCATATTCTCTAATTCTGTAATTCTGAAATATTATTACAGGGACAAAGTCAGGGCATAGCCATTTGAATTAAAACCATTAAAGAAAGTGTCTTTTGATCATAATATAAATATACTATTGAGACCTATGGTATATTAGTCTTCCACATACTGGACAGGAATACCCAGACTTCCTTACTATGAAATTATCTACTGATAGGGATATTTTCATGAATTCTCTGCTTTCAGGGAAGAGAAAAAATGAAGAGAAAGATACAAGTCATGAGGTAATCTGAGTTGCTGATTTCTAACAAATCCTGATTTATTTATTTATTTATTTATTTATTGTGAGGTTTTAATTAGTAAAGAGTATGCTTTTGGCATTGTTGATGTCAGTGAACAAAAGTGGATACTGGCATCTTTTATGCTCCCTTATCTTGTAATAAATAACAGTGGAATTTGGAGTCTAAGTGGAATTTGAATCAAATGTGCTTTATTTTGTAGTGAGTTTTTCATAGTAGAGAAATGCTGTCTCATTGCTGGAACTTGTATTTCTTTCTATATAAATTACAAGTGAATCCTAGTTCCTTTTTAAATATCTTCTTTAAAGGCTATTGTCTGTTTAAATTTGTTTCTCCCTAATAAGCTGGTTGCAACCATTGTAATCACTGTCAATGGATGGCTATGGAAAGCATGAGTCATGGACAAAATAGTAGGCTGTCCTATGGCATCATGCTAGTGCTTTGACCTGAAGGCCATCTCTAGGATGAGAAAATTAGCTGAGTCACAAATCTCTTCTCTTTTTTCTTGGTGTCTCTACTGTGAGGTGAAGTTGGTACTTGCAATATAAACCCTTGTCCTCTGGAAACTGATTCAGGATAGCAGTTCATTCCGGGTGACCTCCTGAGCAAAAATCAGTTAATGGTTTGGGTAGAGCTGAACCAAAGACCTAATGATGAGAGAATGGTTCCTTGAACCATCTAGGTTCAACACCTCTAGGCCACAGATTTCTGTAATGCAAAATGTATTTTATTGCAAAATATAGGACAAAAGAAGTGGTTTTGTATTTTTTTCCTAGCAATTTCTGTTTGCAGCCTGTAGGATGTCATTTTTCCTAGAAAATATCTTTGCTTTTTTGATGGATTATTAATAGCCCCTTCTAAATGAAAGTGTTTTTCTTATTCCATGTTTACTTATAGTTATTAATGTTTGGTGGATAATCCATCAATGATATTGGATTTAGCAGCCTGGCATCATATTAGACTACATTATCTCAGTGCCTAGGAGAAGGTTCTTCTAAAACATTATTTCAACTTCCTTGCTTGTGGGAATAGTAACATGTATGAATACAAGTAATGGGAGTTTGCAGCCTAAGCAATTCTTTCACAGTCTTTCATTGGTGGGAGAGAGCGTGAACTTTGAATGTATTTTGCCATCAGTAGCTGGCCAGAAGTTTGCAAATTTTCCTTTCAGATGTGGAACTAATATGATTGTGCCTGATACTCTTACTTGAATATACCTGATATTCTAATTTGAGGTACATGAAGTCTGTAAGGAGAGGTGTCTAGACACATCAGTGTACTAGGTATTCGAATGTTCATGAAGCAGAAGACATTTAAAACCTTAGACCATAATCTTTGAGGGGGAATTTCCTAAAAATGCTGTTTGGTGTGTTCTTAGATGACTGTGTTGTTGTGTTTCCACTTAATTCAACTCAAGTTTAATAGGGGCTTTGTAAAATGGTCTATAAGGATTGCATTGAAATGCATTTTACTAATGAAACCCCTGTCCCACTGATGTCAGTGGCAAAATTCTCAGGTTAAGTGGGGTCAAGATTTTATTTCTCATTTCATGCGGGACTGGAAAGTGTTTGAAAGAGCAGCTGAGACTCCAAGACAAAAATGTGAATCCAGACTTTCAGCTCACATTCTTCTTTTGGCAGCATGAAGAGTCAATCTGAAGTAATTTGTATTTGCAGATTCTGTAATCGAGTTTTTGTATGTACACAAAAATGAAGTTTATTCTACAGACTACAACACATACAGTTTGAGGTCTGTATCTCTTCAAAACATGCAGAGGATCATTTCCTATTTGAATACTTTATAGTTCACAGTCCTGTCAGTATTGACTTTGTCTGCATTAGCAAATGGGAGTTGCAATAGGGGATCTGCAAAGTGAAATAGTTGGTACCAGAGGCACAGTGACCACACTATTAACATTCTAGAACTTCTGCCTCAGGTTAGTTCTAAACTATCCTATAGATATAGTGTCCACTAGCAGCATATGACAGTACATTGGAGTACATTTTTCAGTTCAGTTAAATAAGAAAATCAAAATGTGGACCAAAGCATGGGACATGAAGGTGGCTAGGAGTTCTGCTTCAAAAGTGCATTTTAGCTCCAAACTGCAGTGTTCATGTTGATACATCCTGGCCTTTTTTTTCCCTCCATATGATGTGTTTATATTCTTTCATAGATTCAGATTTGTCTATGGCATCATTTGTACAAAAGCTTCAAGACTTCAGTGTTAAGAAGTCATTTGCATGTCTTGTTCATTCATTGTCAAACTGCAGCATATGCTAAAGCTGAGCTTTCCTCTCTGCAAAGAGCTCTTGCTCATGGATGGACTGAAAACATGTTGGCAATGGTTTTGTATGGTCTAGTATTTTTTATATAACTTATTTGAAATATTTACACCAAATTGTGGTATGCAAAGAGAATCCTGCAACAAGGATTCATCAAGCCTGCTAATTTGCACACCATAAAACAGGTAGACGGTGATTACAATGATGGGACGGCTTGAATGAGTGAAAGCTTGTGATTCATGATTGCAAAGTATTTAGCCTTTCCCCTGAAAAGCTGGCTGTTCTAGTCAAAGCAGTAGTTCTTAGCAGTCATAAACAGTGAAGAATTACACAAGGATGAAATGATCTTGAAAAATTTCTTGGCTATATCAAGTAAACACACTTCTTTCAGCATTAGGCGTTCAAGACATCCTATTTTGTTTGCATTGTTTAACGGTCATATTTTTTCAAGGTTCCTCTTTTGGTTTTTTTTTTTTTTGGTATTTAAATTCCCTGAGAACCTACTGCAGCTCCCCAGAGGATTAATGAAGTATGATATTTTCCCCCTTGCCTGTACCTCAGCCTACAGAAAATGTTTTTGACCGTTAATTACCACATTATGGTGCAAGGACGACAACAGGCATTAATTTCTTCTGCAGGATCTTTGAAGAACACAAGAATCCTTGGAAGAGCCTAATTTTACTAGCTGAACCATAAAGAGTTCATTCAGCGATTTCTTCAGATTTTCTTGGAAAATTTGATTTTGGTCATGAATCAATTCAGTTTAAGCTTATAGTTTTTTTGATAAGCAAGGTAAAGTTTAAAATTTTATTTTCAAAAAATTATTGAAAGCCATATTACTGAAAAAAAGAAAAAAACCACTGTCCTTGCACATATTTATATTTTATCTACTTTGTCAATATTCCGTTTATTTACATATTATTATTAATCATAGGAACATGCTCAAGGCTAAACATGAAAGACCTGCTACAAGCAGCAAGATCGACTGGAAAAGTAGTGATGTGACTATGGCCCAACTTCCCCATTCACATGAACAGCAGAGCACAGTGCTGGCCTTGGGGTTGGATTGTTGGAAAAGAAGTAAAAAAGTCGGGAAAGTAGAAGAGTGGTCAGCTCAAATGTATAGAGCTTTTGAGGACATAGTACATTAGAAAGATACTTTTTAACAGCTGTTTCACTCTGTTAACTAAGAAATGTGGAAAACATCTTTATACCTTCAATAAAACAGTTTTTGTGAGTTCTTGTTCCTTGCCCTAGATCTCTGGGGGAGACCACCATTCCTCCACTGCCATTATATTCCAGGAGAGCAGGAACTACTTTTAGGTTAGTGCAGGAGCAACTAGATGCAATTTCTGTGTTACATCCTGTAGCTATATAATGGATTTGGCAGTGTAGCAAAGATTCCTTGCATGGTGTTTCTTTTTGAAAAGCTAAATTAAAAAAAAACAAAAAACACCACACTACCTTACATCTGTAGAATGTAGAGCCAAAAGAAATACTATATTATTTTCTGCTCAATTTGCTAAAGTAGTGGTATCCAACACTACTGCAGTACTCAAGGGAGGATATTACAAACAATATTCAGCTGAAGTGTATAGTAGGTTATTGCAGTTTAACAAATATGAGCTCTGCTTGATTTCAAGGATTTCTCCATTTTCCTTCTATCCAATTTAATGTAGACTTCTCAGCATTATTATCATAGAAGTGGTCTGTAGGGAGTAGGAATGAAGCCTGACAGATGGATTTAAAATGAAAGGACAACCTCTATAGGATTTTGTGACTACAGGAGTATTTAATAAATAGCAGAAGGATGATTCACTGATGTAGTGAAAGTTATTGAATAATAAGATTAACTTGAAGAGTTCCCCAAGAAAGGCTGCAGCTTCTGCTGATAAACTGATTTCCTGCTGTTATTTCTGCTCATACTTCATGGTTTCATTTGCATCCAAACATGAAGCTTTTATACCCTGTTTTTAAAATTTTGAATTCAGGAGAATAAGATTTTTAAAACATACAAGTTTCAAAATATCTTCCATTCTGTTATCTTGAGCCTTGGTAGGAAGTCTGCAAAAGTTTTTGAATAATCAAGATATAAATTTCAACTTTATCAAGCTCTGTGGGATAATTGGTATAGATGGGAATTTAGGCAGTCTTTATGCATGCACTGTTATGAAGGTGTTATTTGTCAAGTGTTTCAGTCACTTAAAAATAATGAAGTGCTTTTTGATAGTGGTGATTTTATGTCATGGCTTTGTCCTACACAGTCTGAGAACAAATTAATTCAATAGCTTTGGAAAGGTCCATGGTTCTTACTGAAAATTTCTTGGCAACTTAAGTACAGGGAGGGGAAAAAATAGTATAAATCCTAAACTAAACGGCGAGACAAATAACACATTAGCATGTGATGTTCATTCTGGTATTTAATACTGTAATAACCTTGTGCAGCAAGGTTTTGGTAGTGGGGGGACTACAGGGGTGGCTTCTGTGAGAAAATAGAAACTTCCCCATGTCTGATAGAGCCAATGCCAATTGGCTCCAAGATGGACCTAATGCTGGCCAAGGCTGAGCCCATCAGTGATGGTGACAGCACCACTGGCCTAACATATTTAAGAAGGGAGGAAAAAAACTGGAACAGCAATTGCAGCTGGGGAAGGATACACATTGGAGAACTGTCTTTGGGGAGAAGGAGGTAAGGAAACAGGGGTTAAATCCAGGAAGAAGAGAGCAGCATGGGGAAGGTGTTTTTTAAATTTAGGTTTTTATTTCTCATTATCCTACTCAGATTTGACTGTTAATAATTTTTTTTCCCCGAAGTTTTTTTTCCCAATTTTTCCCAAGTTACTGTCTGTTTGCCAAGTTACTGTCTGTTTGCCCATGACAGTAATCAGGGTGAGTGATCTCTACCTGTCCTTATCCTGACCCACCAGCCATTTGTTATATTTTCCCTCCTGTGTCCAACTGAGGAGGGGAGTGATATAGTAGCATCCAGCCAGGGTCAACCCACCACAAGTACAGAAGTCAATGAATGTGTTTCACAACATTGAAGATTTTGCAGAATGCCACAAGTTTCAGTGCAAGCACACAGCAGTTATCAGTCTGCTTTGCTATAGAACTTAATTCAATATTGTAATACAATGCTGTACTTCCTTTGTGCTAGAAGAGTACTGGATTTACCCTACAGTTTCTCCTGGCTCTGGAAAGGAGATAAATGTCAGGGAATACTTAGGGCTTCTCCTCTTGGGATGTGACTAGACATGCAGGAAAGTATCTTCCTTTTCAGAGGCAATGAGTCATGTTTACCACTCTGGAAGAAAAAGAAAGAGGACTGTGAAAAGAGCTGATCCAAATACCCAGCTCCTTGACAATAACTACTGAGCTAACGGTTCTCTCTCTTTTAATTTATGAGATGCTTTGCATCTTTAGGTTATACATTGTTTATAATGTCTAAGTAGAAATCCCTCTCCGGGATGGGTCAATGAGACAATACTAAGGAGTGATACAGGCTGCAATGCAAACAGGTCAAAAGCCAACCCAATGAGCCCACCAGGGCATAGTGCCAAGGTGGTTTTTGCTGAACGTAGTGTAGGAGATGAACTGTGAGACCTATCACATTACTTCAGCATCTCAAAGGAACACAAGAATCTGCTTTGGGTTAGGAGCTGGTAAATATATTTCGCACTGGTGCAGGCCTGGTATGACTGAGTGCAAATATAAGTAACCCTTAAGGGACAAATATGAAAAGATGTGTGTCCCTCAAAATTTTTAAGAATTGAAAAATTATGCTAAAATCAAGTGCCAATTAATGCAGTAGTTCTATTCAACCCACATTCTGAATACATTGGATATTTGAATTACATAATGCCATTTTTTGTAGGCTTCATGAGAAAAAGCATTGCTCTTCTCTTTTCTTGGACCAGGCATTAAGACACCTGTCCCATGTCAGGAGGCAGTGGGCACTCTCATTAATGTCTATTTGTTACAGTGAGAGGAAGTATTACCCCCATTTTTACACATGGAGAGCCTGGAATTGCAAGATTAAGAAGCCTATTCAAAGCCTCGGGGTTCCATATTCCCATTTCTGAGTCTGACCATTTAAATTATAAACTCTCCCTTGGAAAAAAAAGGAAGTTCTTTTGTCATGTAGAGATGAAGAGTATGATATTCCTCTTATGTACTCCACTGTGAATCACAAATTATTCCATTGCAGTGTGTGGAATTGCTGGGGTAACTCTGAGGCAATAAAACCAAAACAGCGGGAGATTTTCAAAAGCATCAAAGAGATTTAGGAGCACAAATCCTTCTGACTCTGAATGCGTCTTGTGTTTCTAAATTATTTTGGTGCTACAGAAGCTGCCATTCCATGTTGCATTATCTATTTCTAGGTGTTCAGTTTATCTTTCTGGGGATTATTATTTGGTTCAGGGCAAAACAGAGTCCAGCAGAGGCAAAGCAGGTTCTTTACTTGCCTATCAAGGTTTCTTTCTGTAGAATGTAATCGAAACTTACAGCAGTGAGGTGATGAGGCAAAGATGTTTGAAGTATCCTCATCTTGGGAAATGATTCTACTGTGCCTGTTTCAAAGGTGGCAATTTTTCTTACATAAAATGTTAGTCGGTGTATCTGTATTTGTGTGTGTAAACAGATTAACATATTTTTCTGTTCATCAGTTCTAAGAATTTTCCTTTGCTGCTGCTCATTTTAGAATGGCACATGTATAAATTTCTGCTAATGCAAACAGCAAAAAAAAATTCCTACTGGAGCAATACCATGTACCCAGTTCCCTGTGGAGATACCCCAAGAAAACAAATCATGGCTAGGCTTCGCGAACAAAGATTTGGGGAGGACTTTACCCACGTTTGTTACAAACGTGTTGGTGGCTAAAAAGGCCAATACGAGATAGGCACGTCCGGTTGCAAAAGGCACAGCGGAAAGACTCCTTAGGTGGTATATTCTGCAAGGCACGATTCTTTCTGCGTTGTCTTTTCTCCTCGAGAGTGATCCTGCGTACTTTCTCAAAAGCATCAGCAGCGTTATAGATGGTGTGTCTCCAGGCCTCCCGATTGGAGGCCAGAGTAGACCAGTTATGTTGATCAATATGGCCAAGGCTGAGATGTTCTTTCAGGGAGTCCTTGTATCTTCTCTTTGGGGCTCCTCTCTTGTGGCAGCCGGTAGCAAGTTCGCCATAAAGCAAGATCTTAGGGAGGCAGTGGTCCTTCAGCTGTGTTCTCAGTAACATGGCCTCAATACTTGTGATTGCTGCTTGTTCTAGAACAGATGTATTAGTCACATAATCTGACCAGTGGATGTTTAGGATTGTACGGAGACAGCGTTGATGGAAGTGTTCTAGGAGTCACAGGTGGTGGCAGTAGATGACCCATGATTCAGATCCGTATAAGAGAGTAGACAGCACTATGACTCTGTAAACACTGATCTTTGTACTTTTCTTCAAGTGTTTATTTTGCCAAACTCTTTTATCAAGCTTTCTGAAGGCACTCTATGCCTTTGCTAACCTGTTGTCTATCTCCGCGTCAATCTTACCATCCAAGGAGATGAGGCTACCTAGGTAATTAAACTGCTGGACAGATCTGAGCTCTGAATCACCAATGGTGATACGGGGATGATGGAAGGCTTCCTGAGGTGCCAGTTGATAGAGAACTTCCATCTTCTTTAAGCTGACTTCCAGCCCAAAAAGCTCAGCAGCGTCTGCAAAGCAGGATGTTAAACGCTGCAGAGCTGCTTCTGTGTGGGCAACAAGGGCGGCGTCATCACCATACAGCAGCTCCCAGACAAGATGGTTTAAGGTCTTGGTGTGGGCCTTCAGTCGCCTTAGGTTGAATAGGCTTCCATCAGTACGGTATCGAATGTAGATACCGTCCTGATCATCGAGGTCTGCCATGGCCCTTTGGAGCATCATGCTGAAAAAGACTGTGAATAGGGTAGGAGCGAGAATGCAGCCTTGTTTCACACCATTAGTTATTAGAAAGGGCTCAGAAAGTGTGTTGCCATATCTGACTTGGCCGTGCTGATCCTCATGAAGTGAGATGATCATTTTAAGGAAATTGGGGGGACATCCTAAACATTCCAAAATCTGCCATAGACCTTTTCTGCTCACATTATTGAAAGCCTTGGTGAGATCAACAAAGGTTACATAGAGACCTTTGTTCTGTTCCCTACACTTCTCTTGCAGTTGCCTGAGAACAAACACCATGTCTGTGGTACTCCTGTTGGCTCTGAAACCACATTGGCTTTCAGGTAGAATTTCTTCTGCTACAGCGGGTATTAGTCTGTTCAAGAGTATTCTAGCCAGGATTTTGCCAGCAGTGGAGAGCAGAGTAATACCACGGTAATTTGAACAGTCTGATTTAATTCCTTTCTTCGTGATGACTGCATCACGAAGGTCTGATGGTAGTTCACCTAGTTCCCAACAGCACACCACAAACTCGTGAAATTTAGCATGGAGTGCATGGCCCCCATGTTTCCAGACTTCAGGTGGAATTCCATCAACCCCAGCTGCCTTGCCAATTTTCACCTGCTGTATGGCCTTAAGGGTTTCTCCTAAAGTGGGGGCAGTATCCAATTCATACTTCACCGGTTGTTGTGTGATGGACCGAATAGCTGAGTATTGGACTACACGATTGGTACTGAAAAGAGTCTGAAAGTGTTCAGACCATCGATTCAGAATGGACGTTTTATCTGTCAGAAGTGTTTGACCATCAGCGCTGAGTAGAGGGCTTTGGGCCTGGTATGTAGGCCTGTATGCTGTTTTTGGGGCCTCATAGAATCCTCTGTGATCACCCGTATCTGCGCATAATTGAGTTTTTTCAGCTACATTGATCCACCACTTGTTCCGTATGTCACGGAGTTTCTTTTGGAGCTTGCTGCATGTAATGCAAAAGACTGTTTTTCTTACGTGACAGAATGGCAGTGCAAGATGTGCTTGGTGAGCGGTTCTCTTCTTCCTCAACAATTACCCCAGGAAAACAAATACATACAAAACATTAGCTGCATTGTGCCTGAAGGTACTAAAAGACTAGGGTGTTGAGCACTGAATAAAAACACCAAAATGGAACAGAATTTCTTGAAACTGTATTGTTATGCATTGAAAAAAATATATTTAATTGCAGTAATATTTAAATTCCACCAATAAGCAGAAAATAAACTTCTAGTGAATTTTTAGTGGATAATGGAATACCTGATAATCAGTCCTTTAACTTCCTTTGAGTCCTGGATGTAAACAATGTTGTTTAAGTCAACAAGTTTGATTTAAAATCTTCCCAGACAGAAACAGGCCTGCTTTTTTTCTGTCCTTGGTTAAAAATTGTATTTGATATTTTTGAAAAGAGAAAGAATACATCTTTCTGCAAGTTAACTGCATTGGAATATTAAGTGCTTTTGGCTTTTCCTCAGGAAAAACATCATCTAAGTTAATTAAGAAACCTCCTTGCTTCCTTGAGAGTCTCACTGTTTAATTAGGGTGATGTATGCCAGTTTGTATTAAATTGAAGTTCACCTTAGCTCACCCAGTAGTTTTTCAGTTAATAACATGTAAGTTGACATCTGTTTTTTGTCTTTTGGTCTCTTTTGTGTGTGATGGATGGTGATACACAACCATGAAGTAGTTGTTCACTCCTACTTGTTATTGTGGCATGTCCCACTAAGAGTCAGAAAGAAGTGTGATGAAGTCACAGTGATTCTGGTTTGTCTCTGGCACTCTCACAGCTGATCACTGTGTGATGTCAATGGTAGCATTCAGTAAGTCCTACAAGGAACCGCAGCAGTTTCACACACAGAAATGTTTTTGGGTTTTTTTGCAGTCATTTTAAACACATCCTTCAATAGTGAAAAGTAGAAGGGATTTCTCTTAAACAATTTCACTTCTATTAATACTGCTGTGGATTTAAAGTCATAGATTTTTTTCTGTTCTCTCATTCTCCAGCAAGTTTCCTAGGAAAAAGAAAAACTCTTGTCTGAAGAGGTTGGGCTTGTACCATATTAATCAATACAGAGTTGTTCTCCTTCTGAATAAGTCCCTCAGATATTCATCTTATTAATCATTAATTAGTGACTATTATTCCATATCCAAGAAGAACTAACTCAAATGCTGCATACTTTCTACAACTTAGTTGATTGAGTTTGTAAATCACCCAAGGCTGGATGCATCTGTAACTTTGATGGAGAGGTAAAGGGAAAGGTTTTCTAGCATTTAGTTCATTTCTATACTGTAAGATTGGGTACTCCTTTCAACAGCAATAATATATATTTAACCTATTCCTGTAAAACACACACACACTTGCGTACATAACGTTTCTTCCTGCAAATCTGCAAGTAGATACAACCATGACACATACAACCTAGGTAACAAAGTGATAGTAACCACACTAGTTAGCTTTGTTGTGTCCTCACTGGAAGCTAGGGTTTGGTATTTGATTGCCTTCCAGTAAGTGATTTAATAAGCTAATTATTCTGTGGAGCAGAAAATTCCCAGAACTGTGCCTGCATAAGCAATTTGGCCAGTGTTTCTTCCCATCAACACTCTGTGCAGTCAAACATTTTCTGAATTGTTGGCAGTCTTGCATCTCTTCTGGACAGCCAATATACAAATGAAACATAATTTTGATAGTTGTCCAGATTTTACAGTGAATATGGATACAAACACAGGTAGGCAGCATGTTAGGTGTGGTTCCCTAAATGGTGTGCTGATACCACACTCTGCAGTGTTTCTAAAAAAATGTTTAATTTAATTGGACTTGCCACAATGAGATCAGGCATACCAAAAGAGGCATTGTGACTGTATTGAGGAGTCCTCTGCAGACCTTTCAGTTTTGAACAAACTTACTTATTTTTCTAATAACTAAAAAAAGGAGAGTTTAATTTCCTAGGTGGATGAGGACCCTCCTTGTCTAACACCATTTGAATGGTCATTTATTGCTATGAGGATTTGGCTAGAGGGGGAGGATTTCTCTGAGCACCAACAGATGCGATCATGTTGGATGGAAAGTAAAGCCAGTTTTTCAGCATTGTCAGAGAACAGGATTTTTTCAAAGGAGGCAGCATTTACAGTATTAGGTATGCTGCCTGTCTAAACCTACAGTCACTTGGCACTGAACCTCTAGCAATACTGTCCAAGTAATTTAAATGGCACATGTGTTCAGATGGCACAGCTCCACCCAGAGTCAGAGTCAGCCAACAGATCATCCATGTAGGAGCATCAAGTGGTACTGTAGATAATAGGGTTTCAAGCCAAAATGAAGTTTCCAAACAGCTGTCTGTTCCTGTATCATATACTGAGAGCTAAAATGGTATGGGACCCCTGGTGGCCTAGTGGTTAGCATGCAGGACTCTCACTGCTGCGACCCAGGTTCGATTCCCCAGTCCCCCGGGCAGATGGAGCTCGTTAGCCCTGTGAGGCCATCCATCTATGAGAAGGTCACTCTAAACAAACCTATGTCCTGAGGACCTCGCTGCCATTGTCTAAGCTTGCTTGGCCCCAGCAGATGAACCTTAGGATTAAAGGGTGGGCTCAGTTCAGTGCATGCTGTGTCTCACCTAAAAAATCCACTGCGCAGGCTTTCCCAAAATCTTCGTTCGCGAAGACTGGCCATTATTTATTAAAATGGTATGAGATTGATAATCAGTTTTTCACTTGGGTTACTTTTCAAAGTATAGCCCCTCTGTAGATGCAGACACCTTGACCCTGCAGTGCAGAGCTGGTGCTTTGGTGAGTCAAGAGAAAGAATCACCCTCTGAATGCCTTTTCGTCTTCAGACAGTTGAGGAAGCAGAATCATCCCTGTCCTTCTGTTCTAGAACAAATGATATAGAGGATTTCTGCTGAAAACATTCCCATTGTTATCTGTCAAAGCAAATAGTGAGTATAAGAAATGTGTCAGGTAGTTTATAGGTTTGAGTATCCAAGCAGAGTCCAAAGGTATTTTAGGCATCTCTGATATACAATCAGGGAGATCAACATTTCAGTAGTAAAATTCATGCTCATGACACACTTATCCTTGAGAAAGAAAAGCTTTTAATATACACTGGTGAGTTGCCCTTGCTGTGCAACCCAAATATCTAGCTCTATGCCCTGAATTTAAGGACTTGTCATGTACTTGATTCTGAAAAGGTAAAAGCAGAGCTGCATGGACTTCAATGAAACTGTCTGCATAGACCAGGCAGCAGTGGCAGAAGGAAAAAAATTAAACTGGCTGTATAAAACATGACCGATGAACAGGTATACAGCTGTAGAGGAAGAGACAACTGTGTCTGCCAGAAAGATTTCACTTTTTCTTTGAAGAAATGCTAACATACAGAAAAGTTTGATCTATGGTTGCTTTGAAAAAAATTCCAAGATTAGAAGATGGGATCAGAAGCCAAAAGAGAAATTGCCAAACAGAACATAGACAGGTCAGAGCCACAGGAAAGTGGATTATGGAAAGTCTCTTTTCTCTCTTACGAAGCAACCTATGTCGGTCATTACTGGACACCTCCTTGCACCGTTCCTAGGTGAGCCATTTCACATGATATCTGCAAAACAGTATGGGTTCCTTTGCAGCCTTCTCATTTCAGTAGAACAGTGAACGTACCATTGTCTAATACAACAACTGTGAAACAAAACAGACAATAAATTGAACACAACTGAAAAGGATTAAGTGAAGATTAATCTCTAACTAAATCTGGCGAGATCTCTATATAAATCTACCCTAAATCAATGGACCTGGAATTAGCTAACTGGAAGCTCTAACCACAGAAGCTGGGTAGAGTTTAGTCAGCAGAGTTATGACACTTAATGGAGTTGATCTCCTTAGAATATAAGCATCATTATCTGTTTTATCACTGATCATGGTATAGTAAGTATTGAGAAAATTACAGATCTGAATGGGTTCAAATTCTAAATTTCAGTTGGTTTATGTACTACCAGCTAATTCTTCATAGCTTTCCAGTTGTTCTGGGCAGCACTTAGCAGCCCAAAGCCAGGCTGAACCATACCACTATAATGTAACGTGTTGCCTAAGAGACCACAGAGAGAAAGACTCCAGGCCAATTTATCGTGTAAGGTAAGATAAAGAGAGCAGGTCATTTAATAAGGCCAATGACCTAGAGGAATACATACTATGCGTGCGCGCCCAGACAGTGGTTCTATGATTCTATAATAAGGTCCATCCAATCCCAGGTCTGTCCACACCCGGTTCTGCCCCCCAACACACCCCTTTGGGAATTGGGTCTGGGGGCATGTGGGACCCCTTTTTCCTCATCTTCATCTTCTTCATAGCACGCACAGTTCTTGGAGCTCCTCCAAAATTCTGGGCTTGTGGGTTGCTTTGTCTGTGTGATGTCTTCTGGTTCAGGCGTCAGTGAGAAGTTCTTAAACAGAGGTGTTTTTCTACAATTCTACCTTGAAAAGAAGACTAAACATGCTAATGGAATTTTAGAGAGATTGATAAAGGGTAAGGGATATAATGCAGCTACATTAAAATCTACATTTACTACACAACTACTTCTGAAAACTACAAAAGTTAAAAAATCCAAAAAAAGCTCGGAGGCGTCAGTCCCCCTTTTAGAGATGGACAAAACTCAGTGTTGTCGAATCTCTACCACTCATGCCTAGCGTTATGCCAGAGGGATGACCAGCATCTACAGCATCAGGTCATGCAATGAGCTATTATACAAACACTAACTATGTATATCACTAATATAAACAGTTGTTTTAGCCAGGTCCAGTTTGGTAACCATGAAGTAAGTTTGTGGAGGATGTCTCCAAAGCCCAGTGAGACATCATCGATACCTGATGTAGAATTTGTATTTGCTTCTGAATTGCAGCCAGATCTTTATTAATTCTTCCACTTTGGTCTACATAAGAACAGCACCTGGTGTTGACGGCCGTACACATGCCTCCTTGTGAGGCGAGTAAAACCTAGAGGGCCATTCGGTTTTGTAGATGATTTTCAAGCGGTCTTGGGAATCTGGAGAAGTCCTAGCTGATTGGAAGCTGGTGAACGTTGTCCTGATTTTCAAGAAAGGCTAGAATGAGGACCCCAGAAACTATAGGCCTGTGAGTCTCACTTCAGTTCCCGCTAAAGTTATGAAAATTATTCTGGGACGTATTGAAAAACACCTGAAAGACAACGCAGTCACTGGTCACAGGCAGCACGGCTTCATGAGAGGAAAGTCCTGCTTATCAAACCTGATTTCCTTCTATAACAAAGTAACCCACCCAGTTGATGAAGAGAAGCCAGTTGATGTAATCTTTTCGGATTTCAGTAAAGCTTTCAATACTGTCCCTCACAGGATCCTTCTGGACAAAATGTCCAGCACACAGTGGATAAACACATCATGTGGTGGGTGAGCAATTGGCTCACGGGTCAAGCACAGAGGGTAATAGTGAATGAGGTAACATCAGACTGGTGACCTGTCACTAGTGGAGTTCCACAGGGCTCCATCTTGGGCACAGTGCTCTTCAACATCTTCATAAATGACTTGGAGGCAGAACTGGAAGGGATACTAAGCAAGTTTGCAGATGACAGAAAACTCAGAGGAGCTGTTGACTCCCTCAAGGGCAGGGAGCTCTGTAGAGAGACCTTGACCACCAACCATATGAAGCTCTGTAAAACCCCAGCCCCAGAACCACAAACTCAGCTAGGAGTTTTATTTTTAAAAATATACGAGGCTCCAAAAATTTGCCGACCGAATGTTTTGAGAACCTTCGGTCTTTATTACCTTGAGGCAGAGCAAAGAGGAAAAACCTACACAAGTTTTCTCAGGAGATACTTTTACTGACAAGTTTAGAAAATATGGGAGAAAATAATGATCTTGGCAGAAGTTTAGAAGGGTAACATACGATCAAAACAAAGTGTTCCACCAAAGCTATGACCCAGCACATGCCAACCCATACAACCCACCAAAGTCCAACCCACCAGTCTCAAGTTATACAGATAATATTACTATTATTAATAATATATTATTATTATGTATTACATATAATTAAATAATATATTATAATATTAGTTAATAATATTAAGTAGTTGTAAAGAAAGAGAAGAGGACAGAGTAAGAAGAGAGGAAAATAAGAGAAAAATAGATTATTAAATAGCTACTGCCACCACAAGGCAGGTGGCAGGTCCCAAGAGCAAGGTGGAGACCATGTGCTGCTGTTTTTAAGTGCTGTGGCCACCCCTCCCAGGTGGGACTTCTGCCTCTCTGGCCACTCTGTGGCTCCAGGGCAAGGTGAGGGGCAGTGCTCTCCCTGTGCCAGCCAACCTAAGGCTGGGTTAGGGGTTCCAAGGAGCATAGTGTGAGTGTGCCCCCAGGCTGCCCTTTTGATTGACAGCTGCTCCAGGGTCTCCCCACGAGGCTGCAGGGGCTGCCACGTGGGATACAGCCTGGCCTTTTCCCCCACACATACACACACTTGAGTTGGTTCTGACCCAATAATATAATCCAATGCCTCACAAGTTCAATAAGGGAAAGCGCCAGACTCTGCACCTGGAATAGGGATGGGTCAGCCCTGGCTGTTTGTACAGACTAGGGAATGAGGTGCTGGAAGGCAGTGCCATGGAAAGAGATCTGGGGGTCCTGGTCAATGGCAAGTTGAATCTGAGTCAGCAGTGCCCTGGCAGCCAGGAGGGCCAACCGTGTCCAGGGGGGCATCAGGCAAAGCATCACCAGCCGGTCGAGGGAGGGGATTGTCCTGCTCTGCTCTGCACTGGTGCGGCCTCACCTGGAATATTGTGGCAGTTTTGGGCACCGCAATAGAAGAAAGGCATTAAGCTCTTAGAGAGTGTCCAAAGGAGGGCAGCGAAACTGGTGAAAGGCCTCAAGGGGAAGCCATATGAGGTAACTTGGTCTGTTCATCCTGGAGAAGAGAAGACTGAGGGGAGACCTCATCACAGTCTATAACGTCCTCATGAGGGGAAAAAGAGGGGCAGGCACTGATCTCTTCTCTCTGGTGACAGTGGTCAGAGGGAATGGCCTGAAGATGTGTCAGGGGAGGTTTAGGTTGGATATTAACAAAAGGTTCTTCATGCAGAGAGTGGTTGGGCACTGGAACAGGCTCCCCAGGGTAGTGGTAACAGCACCAAGCCTGACAGAGTTCAAGAAGCATTTGGATAATACTCTGGGGCACATGATGTGACTCTTGGGGATGGTCCTGTGCAGGGCTAAGGGTTGGACTCGGTGATCCTTGTAGGTCCCTTCCAACTCAGCATATTCTGTGGTTCTGTGATTCTGTGAACTATTTGAACAAGCAGATTTAATCCATAATCAGAAGATAAGAATTAAACTGTTTTCCTTTCAGATGTTGGGGTGCTTCATGCAGTTTTTTAATTTTCTGTGTCCTCATCTATTTTTTTTGTATCAGAAAGATTTTAAAAAGGTACTGTTTAGAATATCACACTAGTACAAAAATGTATTTTCTTTCTTTATTTTCTTTCGTTCTCTCTTTCTCTCTTTCTTTCTTATATTTAATCAATTCAAAACTCTCCACAAAGTTTCATGATGAATAATTGTGGAAAGGAGCAGAGGGGAGAACATTCTTTTTTCCATTAAAGAGTTACAAACTTTAGAGAAGAAATAATGTTGTTTAAAATTCATAATATCTCAGAATATCATAATCTGCGTTAGCCTTAAAGTTTCATCTCAGAAGAGCCCATTTGAAGCAAATTTCTTGATTTTTCCCACTCACTACACTTTGATTCACATCGTAGTGTGATCTTAGGGCACATCAACTGACCTTTTGTCCTGAAGAAATTAAGCTGAAGGATGAGGTCCAGGAGCTTATATCATGCATTCCTGCTGCTAATGAGCACTCCATCCACAAGACAGGCTAAAGCTGGTCTGAAATAAAAGCCCGAAACATTAATAGCGTGGACAGTCTGTCTCCCATACCAACTGTTGAACTTTTCAAATCAAACTTTTCAGATTGCACTGCCAAAGAAGGCTGCAGAGAAAAAAGTAAAAAGTGTTATGATTTCGAGCTTATTCTGTTGAATTAAAATGGTAATTTTAATTTTATTTTTTTTAGTAACTGTAAAGTTCGCCTCCCTCTACAGAAAATAGGGCTATCCCCTTTTTTACTGGAAACATCCTTGCAGCAGACTTTAGCATACAGTTTGGATTTCAGGATGTGTCACCTTCTTACAACAAGGTGAAAAGAGAATTTCCCACCTCCTTCTCCACTTTTTAAAGCATTATTCAAAAAGCTACTTATTATATAAAAACTTTGGTGTAGGGGTCGGATAGGCAGCTAATGTAAGACCCAAGTACCATTTTGACTTAAAGGGTTTTCTTTCCAGCAAGAGACACTTTAATGACTGGTCGAATGTACTAACCATTCACTCCTTGCCTTAGGCCTTCAAACTAATGCAGAAAGTCATTAAGCATTCAGTAATAGGAAAGCATATTCCATACTATCCATGCAGTGCATGCAAAATTGGGTAAGAACTACTGTACCACTGGAATTGCAAAATAAATAAATACATAAAATAGCTCTTAGTCCTAGAAGAACTTTGCACCCTGTGAATGTGAAGCTGCAGCATCTGTGATAAAGCAAAAATGTGTATCTCTCCATTTGGTGCATATGTATATAATTAATTGTGAGAGATGTTCAGTCGTGCTGATGATTTGATCCATTCAACAAGAATGCACTTTTCACAGTACCTTACACATTGCCGAGTCACAGAGACTGTCCTTTTTTTTTACTTTCAATGCTGTAAATTAAAAAATGTATACATTTGCATCTTGTTATTGAGTTCAAACCAGTTGTTCCATTCTGATGGTGCTTGCAAACCTTATCAGATTTAGTGCTCTGACTTTTATTGTTGCTTGCTATGCAACTTGGAGTTTCCTGTGAACTGAATGAGAAAGTGATAACATGTGGTCTTTCTGTTTAATTTCATAAACCTGCTCTCACTCTGACCTCAGCATGTTTTGTGAAAAATGTCAACAACCATCTAATCGTAGAGAGGTACACATGAGCAAAAAGAAAAATTATATTAAAAATTATCCATCACTTAGTACTTTAATTTACCCTTCTAGGTCTTGTTTAGTAGAGCATTTTCAAAAGACTTTTCAAAGAGCCTTAGCAAAAATAAATGAAGACATTTATTCAAGGAAAAATATATTTTTGTTTGAAACTAGTAACATATTTGGTATAGAACTGAAATAGACTCTTCTCCACTTGACAGATGAAAAATTAGTGAGTGTTTCAGTTATTAATTATCCACAATAACTATTTGTTGAATGAATATTAATTTTTATTATGTATCCAAGATCCAAGAATGCTTTACCAGATGTAGTTTCAATTCCCAGTTGAGGTAAATCGGCTTTGCTCCACTGAAACAAAACATCTATATCAGTTTATACCAGCTGAAGATCTGGATCCAGAAATGCAAGACAGCATTGAGATTTCAGACCTGTTGAGCAACATGCATCTCTCCATGTTAAAATATTTTAAATATTTAATATTAAAAACACACACCAAAAAAAAAGAAAAAAAACCCACAAGACAAAAAAACCCAACCAAACAAGATAAGGAAAAAAACCAACAACAATCAGAAAGGGCCTTGGTTTCCACAGTAAAAAGTTCAAAGTTATGTGCCTCTGAGAACTCAATACCGACTGAAGACTGAACCCGCAAGGTATCATAAAGGGATGGAGAGTGTGTTTTAGTAAAGATGACATCTCCTGCTGCAGTGTTTACTGGATTCCTTTACTCCTAACAATCTTCCTTTCACTCAATCAAAAGTGGCACACCACCACTTTAAAAAAAACATGATACATGAATTTGATCAACTTAAAGCCAATGACTTGTGAATCCAAGAATAAGAAGAGGTTATAATTTACCAGCTCCAGCACAGATACTTCTGTCCTCCTCTTTTATGCTTTTTTTTTCTTTGGTTTGCTAACCTCTTATTATCATAGCTGAAAGAACTACTTAAGTAACTAGTCTAAGATCCTGATTTTGTAATTTTATCTGTGAATTGTCATTTAAAATGTAGTTTGGATCTCATAATGGAGAAGGGTTGACATTCTTATTCTACATGTCCTGTAGCTGCTGCCTTAGAACTAAAAGGGAAAGCTGAACTGGAAATAATTTTCTAAAGGTTATGTTGTGGAAACAAAGACAGTAAAAACTCATATAGACTTTTCTCTGCCACTAAAACAAATTATAGAACTGAAATTGGTCTGATTTTTTTTTTCTCATTAGTTTTCTGGTTCTCGTTCAGTCTTCATGGCTCACAAGTGACTTATAGAGAGTGCCTTGAAAAACTTCAAAACATGGACCACTACTGAAATGACAGCGTGGCTTCGTCACAATGCTTTGTGCAGACAATTTTGCTGTACTACTGAGAAACTGTGACTTAAATTTAAAAGGAGCAAAGTTCCCAGTTACTTTGTGGAACCATGGCAGTCCTGTTCCTTATGTTTCCTGTCAATAAGTCTAGTCAATGTGATTTAAGTCGAATGTAGGAGAAAACAAATAATTACTTCAGATTTAGACATCGTGAAGTGCTAGGACAATTACATGTTTTTAAGAAGATGCTGTGGGTAGTAGAGAGGCAGGCTACTGTTTTGTGGTACATAAATCATATTGCCCTGGTAAAAAATCAGGATCACAAAGACTGTAGAAAGCACAGTGAGATAATGTCTCACGGACTAGTAGCTTAGTGCGGAGAGGTTGTTTTACCTTTCTACTTATTAATATGTCAGTCTTCCTTTTTCACAAAGATGAAAAAAATGAAAGGACGTTTCTAAATTCTGAAGACATTATCAAAAGTTTCCAACAGTCAGCCAGGCTCCCAGGACTTTCTATGAATGGCTGATACTGTTTGTCACCTGCACATCTGAGTGCTTGGCACACCGTAGAGCTAAGTGCAACTCTTTCTAGTAGAATGGTACTGCACATACAAAATTTTTTTGAAAGCTTAGTAATAAGAAAAAAATGTTTCTCATTTTTCTATAAAGCATTTCAAGCATTCAAGATAATATTGAAGGTAGTAATTTTCCATATGATAGTTCTCCCTGTGTCAGATAATGATTTTGCAGCCTTTGAATTCCTAACTCAAAATTGCTCTATATGTTTTTATTATTATCATTTTTTTCCAAAAAGCTTTACAAAGGAAAGACAACATGAGCACACCGCTTTTATTGTGTGGGTGTGTGGTTGCCTCTGTATAATAGACTCCCTAATGTTCTTGGTTATAATGTGTAGCATTGCACAGGTAGCACTCTAGATTTTCAAACTCCATTTTCAGGCTCAATAATAGCCTTTCATTCAGGCAAAGAATTTACACCTAATTATAGATCTGTGTGCTTTTGTTCTGTTGTCTCATTGGAAAGTATCTTGGGCATCTTGTCGCTGTCATTTAGGGCAAAGAAACAGTGCGTGTCAAGATGCTTTTGAAAGTTTTTGATTTTTCTGAGAATACAGCTATAGATTTTAAACAATGTCTCCTATAGGCTTACTAAGGATAGTGATAGGCAATTGCCAAGACACCAGTATTGGAATAATGGGGTTTTTTTAAATTGCTGATAATTACTTTGTATCATCAGTGCCATTTTTCAAGAATGGATGGGAAAGGGAACTGAGAATTTTGGGGGTTTTTTATCCCATCACCTGTCTGTCTCTCTTAAAGCTGAACTTTAATTTGTTAAATGCAGTTTATATCTTAATGCAAAAGTTTGTTTCTGTGCATTTTATAATAAATCTGACCTTCTATAGTGGTTGCAGTTTTAAACTGTTTTGAAAAGAGCTTTAAGCACTAAGTAACTATAATAAAAACATAAGTGTAATACTGAATTTGAAACTGTTAACTTCATTAATCTAATTCTGTTCCCCCTCTGACCTCAAATATGGTGTTTCTGTAAACTCATACCTGTATTCAAACATGCAGGGGGTTTTTGTGCTGTGCAATTCATATGGACTAGACAAGGAACAAATCCCGCTGCGAAGGCTATCAAAAAAGACAGTAACAAAAATAAAAAAAGAAGACTCAAGACAACAGATAAAGAAGTGAGGGTGTATGGGAAATAATATGACAGGACAGCAAGCAGGAATCTCAGCAGATAAGTGTCCTAATTGTTCACATGTTTTTTTGTAGGTAGACAGTAAAGCAAGGATGTGAAATTGCAGAAAGAAATTCTGTGTGGCTATTCGTAGGGAGCTTTTCTGAGCTGGAAATGCACTAAGGTAGAAAGCAATAATACAGTTAGATGATTGAGATTGACATTGTCACAGTGGACTGATAAGGATGGGAATCAATATTTTGTGCTGGTGAATGACAAATGGTATGTAAAGAAACAATAGTCTGTGAAAGGTCTTTCAAAGATGACAAGTAGCTTATGCTTAAATATGTAAAGAAATATAAGATGAAGGAAGATGCAGAGGGAGAGTGACATAACTAAAGTTACTGGTTAGGTAGATGATCTCTGCAATAGCAGCCTGAATGAAAGCAAGAAAAGAGGATATTTTATTAACCAGAACACAAGCTAGCACAGCTCTCATCAAACATTTTCAGGTATGTGTATGAATAGGAAAAACACTTCAAAGCGTCACAAAGAAATGAAAGAGGTAAAAATGAATGGTGAGTGGCAAGTTACACATCTAAAGATTGTCCTCTTGCCCATGGAAATCAAAAGATGCAGTAGGGAGAAAAATAAAGAGTTCTAATTTAAATGTATTTAATTTTATGGCATAGCTAGGAATCTATGAGGAGACATTGGAGATATATGAAAAACTTAGTGTGGATGGAAAAGGCAAGCATGGAGTAGAGAAGGAGGCCTGTGAATTGTCATGTTAAACATACATCTACAGAATAAATCACCCCAAAATATATTATACAAAGAGAAGAAAATAAAGTTAAGGACAAAGTCCTTAGAACTGTTCCACTCAAAACCAGTAAAAAAGAGTGAAGAGTTTGCTCAAGACGTTGCTTAAGCTGAAAGAGTAACTAGCTTTTCTAGAGAGCATGAAGAGGACAGAGTTGTGAAAACAAAGGAAGGACCGTAGTTATGATAAAAGTCAGCAAAATCTAAAGTCCAAACAGGCCAAAGGGAATGAAAATGGAAAGAGCGAAAAGAGTGAGTATGGCAGCAGTCAGGAGGAAGACTAGGGTGAAGATTTAATGAAGGTTCAGAAGACAACAACATCTGAGAAGTGCCTTGGTTTGACAGGGGAAGAGAAAGAAATTGTATGATGGTGAAAGTGAGGGGAAGGCATGTTGCATCTTTTGTAATGAGAGAGTGTTGGATGAACAGCCTTTCTGTGGGAGAAAATCTTAAGTAAGCATTACAGTATTACCACTCATAGCAATCCAGCAAATGAGTAAGAAATAGAAGTATTACTAATTGACAGTATATTCTTGCCCCACACAGAAACAGTATTAAGATGTGATTTTCTGTGTGATGACATAAAGAGATAAAACACATTAATCTTCTTTACCACTTATGGTAATATAACTGTGTCATGCTTTGTGTACTGCCATGCTAATACTGATGCCAAGTACTTAACACATGCAAGTCAATATTTTTAGATCCAGTTTCAATTATGTCTATCACATACTTTATTTTACATTATTGATGGTCTATCACATACTTTATTTTACATTATTGATGGTTATCTAAGAGACTCAAACCACCGTACCCTACTTAGTGTAGGAATTACAAAAATAAGGCAGTTCAACATGCAACAGTGATAGTAATAAGTAGCCATAAGTCAAGTACCAGTGGACGTATGTATCACAGAGGAAAGGTGAAAAGGAATATTTAATTGCAATATGAAGTAACAAATTATCATTCAGAGTCTGATAATGACTGAAATCTCACAAAAAAAGTTTGGGAGACATTTATTTTGAAATTTACATGTCCAAAAAGCAAAAATAGAAAACCGAAAGAAATTCATAGCTCATGGCAAGGGTGATGACTTGAATAATCTTTTTACAATCAGTTTCTAAATTCTGACTGATGCTGAGGATTATTTCTTTTCATGGGAACCTGAGAGCATTTTTACTTTCTTCTCATCATTTTTTTCTGTTTTATTGGTGTGGGATGAGAGCCCCAGGAAGTACAGGGACAAGATTGACAAGAATGAGTTTTCAGTTTCAGGTCTTCTGTCCCTGAAAAGAATTGATTCAGGGCAATAGGTTGCCTTCTGTGCAAGACAGTTAGCTTAGCAGGGGTGACGTTCCCTATAAGTGATGTGTATTAACCCGTCAAAGTGGATCAGGAGTCTATGCCACAGAAAAGTGAAAGGTTATGAAAGCACAAAGACAGTTCTACGCCTCTGACCATTTTCCTCAGTGGAAATAGAGATTATGTGTTTTAGGACCCTTTGGAGGCAGGGGGAGTCCTCACAATTTCATCATAGGTGAATCATTCAACATTAAAGGAAGAGGATGAAAGAGTGAATACCATTGCACTGAAAGAATTTCTTCTTATCAACCATCTCTAGGCTTTTTTGCAGGTCGTACATTTAATAAAAAGTAACCAAGTTAGTACCTTCCACAAACTCTGCTCGTTTGTCACAGAGACGAACTGTAAACCAGGACCCTCAGTCCTTCAGTGAAGTGACTTCACACTATAGAGGTGAGCATGTAGGTCCAAAGAGAGGACAGTAACCTGAGGCAGCAAGCAAGGCCATGCAGATGCCTGCACAGCAGCTCAGCAGTTCTTAGTGAAGGAAGTTGAACCAGGCCTTTGATTAAGTACACAAAGACAAATCATTAACTTTAATCATGCTAAAGCATTATGAATAATAAAGAAATATATTTCAGATTTTCTGGGGTTTTCCTTTTGAATTACACAGTTGCTTTCTCATGCTTTTGTTAATATATTCCATGTAATTCACCTCTGAGTAGGAGGTCCAATATAAAGATCTAAGGAGGATTCAAGTGGTACGTAGGCCTTGTGCTGGACCCTCCATAAGCAGCAGATGTTTTCATTTCATTAGAGGTTTGTGGTTTTTTGCATTTCGTAGTACATGCTTTTTTGCTTTGCTGGGCAAATTGTGTTGCCACTGGAAGTATGCTGCCTCCTGTGAGGATAAAGGTGACCAGCCAAACTAGGAAAGGAATTAGATTTGTCCTTAGCATGAATGACCAAAGAAGTATGCTGTCAAGATGTATCTAGACAGAAAAAGTTCAACACTCAAAGCTGAGGCTAACCACCACCATCATTCAGGTTTCAATAGCACATACATTGCCATTGTTTGATGTGATAGACCTTAGTGTTTCTTGAGTGTACACTGCTGCATGACCTTGCTGATTCAAGAACATTTTTCTTGGGGCTTCTGGGAATCTGTTTTCTTTTTCACTGCTGACCTCTAATGATAGATGTGTCTGAGGTTATGTGACAAATGTTCCCAAGCCCCACGTAGGCTTGTAAACTATTTGCTGGAGTTTTCATTACATTCTTCCAGATCACAAAAAGGATTTTAATATAAATGGATAGGATTTCATGGTACCATTTGTTTGATACTTATTACCATACATGATTTCTTTTTCATACCACAGTTAGAGCTGCCTGGGGGTAGAATGAATATAACTGTACATTTTTAGTCCATTTTCATAGCCTCACCAGAGAAAGAATAAAATTGCATACCCATTGTATTCCTTCAGAATGCATGAATACTAAGGTACATTTTCTAAGCCTTTGATAGTTTTAGATTATTACTGTAGTTAACTAAATCATTAATTATTTTTAAATCAGGAGTTCATGTTAGTCCTTCTGTGCTTCTTTTAAACTTTTAAATCTTGAATTTGTTGACCAAAAGATGAAGATTATTAAAGAGTAAATGTGATCTAGTTTTCAAGACAAAGGTCCTGGTGTAAAGGTTTTGGCTTATGCTACTACTACAGTCAACTTATAAAACTGACAAGTAGCTAAGGGACATATTTTCACTTGAGTGTCTAAAATAGTCACTAAAATCCAAATGGTGGCACAAAAAATGATAGACTATTATTCACTATTATAATAGGTAGGTATTTGTCAATAGCTTCTTGGTGGTATTTGTCACCTTGGCATATAGATGCATTTTTCACATTAGATGGCTTGTCCTCAACTGTATGGTGAAACAGTACCACTGGGAACTGTAGACTAGCAAAAAAATTCTCTGAGAGAAATGGAAACAAAAATAAGATATTTAGTGTCCCAGAGAGTGACTTAATTGCAGGAACATCTTCTTTTGGGAAATATTAATTCACATAGCCCTGAAATTTAAATATGGAAACAGGTGTTCAATGTCAGGTGCCCATGTTTAAATATTTAACCTTAGATAACCTATGCCCATTTTATGTCTTAAAGTAGAGCTTAGAGTTGAGGTTTGTGAAGAGTTTTTTTCTTTTATCTTTGCATATTACATTCTTTTAAATACATTTATAATATATCAGCAAAATTATTTTCAAATGTTACCTTAATGTTATCTATTTTAAATGCAACCTATTTATACCATGAATTATGAAAGGACTATCTCAACTTAAAACCTTATTGGAATGTGGCTCTGGATCTGTGAAAGAGAAACATCGGGAAATTATTACCATGAGTCTTAGATAACTTCTGAATGTTTAGAAAGCATTCAATATTCACTCATCACTACTGTGGTGAGTCGTTAGTGGAAAAGTACAGTCTAATTATAAAACATGCTGCCAAAGTTAAGTATCAATAAGATTAGTTTAGGGCATAATCTGGCCTGGAAGGAAAAAAAAATCAATCTTCCTACCAACAGTCTTCTTATTGCCTTAAATATATGACAAAGGTTTTTTCAAACACATCTGATTATATTACAAAATGGCTTTAAAATTCCAATTGTGGTATGAGTAAAGAAAGCTGGTTTAGTGGATTACATGCAGGATGACTAAGAATGCAGAAATGTGGAGAATTCAGATTGCAATGCCATGCAGATGATACAATCAACTAGCACTAAATGTTTGAAATGAGCAGCAAGTAAGAATAAGAAGTAGTCAATGATTTATGTTAGGAAAGATATGTGTGTTTTAATGCTCTGCCATGTTAACAGAATATTCAGAAAAAAAACTGAAGTACCAGTAATTGTTTTTTACTTGTCTAATATAGTGAGTTTAACAGGTTTTGTACTTAAGCTGTCATCTCCACTTTCTTCTGTTAGGTGAGCAATCTAGAACAAAAAAAAGCAGTTGCTACTGTTATTAATTCAGATAGGAATGCCGCAGGTTGTCATCGCTGTCCGTGAATGTGCAGTGCTCTCAGTCTGTGAGCTCAGGATCATGCAGCTCCTCAGCAGTGGCCAGTGTTGCCACAGTGTGAAATAGGGCCTGTTTCCCATTTGGTCCCCACACTCTCCAATAATTTTCTTCCAATCTCGGGGCACATTCTCCACAGATTAAATATTCATAGCTCTATGTATATCATTTATTTTCTTCTGATTGTCTTGTTTTTGTTCACCTGAAATGTAAACTCCTAAGGTATCCTGGACACTTGGATTTTTTCCTACAGTAGCGTATTTATTCTCAGACCTGAATCTATAAATCTGTCTCACTCAATTTGTCTCACAAGATGGTCAACTGAAACAAAAGAGGGAAGTGCACGCATTTGCACCTGTTTACTAAATGAGTCTAAAGCATTGTGGCCATCAAAAATTCATCAAGTACTACATTTTCCTAGGCAATCTTCATGTGCTGTCCTCTAAAAGCAAGCAATAAATAATATAAAAAAAACAAACAACAATCTGCGATTCTGCATCAATGCCACTAAAACAGGTGAAGTTTAGCTTTGAGCTCTGTCTTTTTGCATGTCTTTATATTTACTCATCTCCCAGAGCTTTGTTGCTCTACCCAGCCCTCTTTGCTCCTCATTTTTTTTACAGTTTCTCCAAGGGTGCCTTTCCAAGTCATAGTATTTTTAAATATGTAAGGATAGTTTGAAGTGTGGGCTAGATGTATGATTGCACAGTGTAACCAATTTTAAAGTTACTGCAGCACCTTTGTAAAAATGTTATTTGAGCTGATCACAGATTAGGTTTCCAAAGAAAAGAGGCCAACCACTGGAAACCAAATTTAGTTTAAAAAGAGAATATCAGGGAAGAAACTTGCAGAGAAAAGAAAAGAAAAGAAAAGAAAAGAAAAGAAAAGAAAAGAAAAGA
>NW_020897691.1:12244152-12267540 GCF_003984885.1 Neopelma chrysocephalum
AAAGAAAAGAAAAGAAAAGAAAAGAAAAGAAAAGAAAAGAAAAGAAAAGAAAAACCACAAAGGACAGTTAGAGATGACACAGACTTAAAAAATACAAAACTGCAGTCTGCACTGTCCATTAATTATAGCACAAAAAATAAGAGTTGCTTTATTGCTTGTTATCCACAAAACACTCTCACAATGAAATAATATTTTTTTCCTTTTCTATATCTTTATCAGGATTGCACCATTTTATCTCTGTAATAGGCTGTTGTACAATACTGAGCGTTTTATTTCTTTGTGCAATACTTAGACAAGCTAGATCACATCTGTTTAGATTTCAGTGGAAGAAGAAGTCTAATTTCTCAGCTGTAATGCAATGGACACAATAGGTTATTCTAGATAGAATAACATTGTTCCTATCAAAATGGTGGAATTGTATTAGGAGAAAGCAGTAGCTGGAAATAACAACTGAGTCCCTGCTACTCCCGCCAAGCGCTTCTTTTGTTAAGATATATAGACATGTCATAATTTTTTTAAGATGTTATTGTGATAAAGAGACAAAGAAAACCATTTTCTTCTTAGGTATTCTAAACAACTCGGAAAACATTGAGGGTGTTTTATGTTCAGCTTGCAGTGCCACAAAGAGGTTGGATTAAAAAAATAATCTAAATAAAATTGATATATTTCTCACACATGATGTGCTAAAATAAGTTATGTGGGATAATATATATATACATATATATATATATAAAGCAAGTCTATTTAATTGCATCAATTTAAGCTTAAAATAGCTTTTTAAGCACCTTAAGATATAGTAGAAATTCATTAATTCTCCGTTAATCTGTCAGCAAAAGCCAGTCACTGACATCCCAAATTCATTTCAATGCCTGTAGGAAATGTAGACTTTCCCTCCAAGAAAATTCTAAAAAGAGAACTGTAGAAGATGAGATGTTTTGTAGTTTAAGAAATTCTTAAACTTACTCCTCTTTATAGGTTTCAGCTCAGTATGTGTATGAATTTATAGATAAAGTTTTGAAACTATGGAGGCACATAGTTCTTAAATGAGTGAGGTGTTATCTTTAAGGTAAACTGCAACTCCTGCTAGTAGTGCTTGCATGCCCATTCAATTTTTAGCAAGAAAACATAGACAGTAACTTCATTAGTAGGTCTTTTAACTTACAGGGGTTGTACTGAAACCATTTCCATCAGCCTTTCTATGAGAAAAGGTTCTTTGATGGATGTAATACATACTATTCCTTTGAGAAAGAAGACTATGAGAATGCTAATATCCTTTTCTCACCAACTATACCTCAGAAAAAGAATAGAGTCAGGGAGGTTGATTCTGGTGGGAAGAAATGAGGAGCTCAGTTCATTATCCAGCTGGTGACTTGACAATGACTTCAAAGTTATTCTGCATACAATTGGTGAAGATCAAGGAAGAAAATATTTTTAGCCCTAATGGACTAGTCTGGGATTTTTTGATGCTCTCAGCAGCATGAAAAGAGCCTGATAAACGACCCAAAGCAAAATCAGTGTTGCATTTATTTTTCTTTTAGTAGTAGTAATAGTAATGTTACTTTCAGTCCATCAGAGAACAAAAGTAGATAGCTAAATAATTATCTCTGGGATAAGGTATCGAATGCAAGAGATCTGTATGTTTAAAAGATTATTTGAAGCAATGTGACTAAGATGAAGGAAAATATTTTTCAACATTGTGCCTTGGAAGAGTCATGCTAAATTTTTTTTTTTATTTTTTTTTACCTTGTGGAAGAATCCAACTTTATTGTTGCTTTTGCGCAGTTTGGGCTGAAACATTATTTTTATATCCCTAGGATGTAATAATTAGGTATTTGTCAATGCAGATATGACAAATGTTTCCTGAATGGAAATATTCTGACATTTTCAAAGGCAAAATATGTAATTTTTGCAATAATCTGAGAATCCAGATGACCACAGACATGTGGCCATGTAGATCAGAGCTAAGTTATTTTTTATATGTTAATTATCAGGTTCTCGGTCAATGTTAACAGGAGCAGCCTTTTGCAAGTCATTATATGCAAGTCAGGGATGAAGAACAGTACTCCATCACTAATTTTTGGGGACATGGCAAGCACTTGTAGAGGAAACCTAATGTCTCCTTTATCTCTGCTAGATTGGATGTCTTAAAACAAGTTTGGAGGAAGGAAGAGCTTTACCTTTTGGAAGAGATCCCTTTAAATTATGTAGGGAAAATGCCAGACCCACAGAATGGCTTCTTTTTTACCTTCCAAGGACTCTACTTGTGGTAGGAGGCTTTGATGACTAACTGTAGCATGAGTAGTAATTTCATGGTGTTCTTTAGTCTTTGAAAGAGAGGTGGGTGTTGCAGCACATCTTCAGAGAATTATTATTATTATTACTATTTATTATAGTCCATGCTGAATTTGTGGCTAGAAAAATAACTGTTGGAAATTAAAAGACCACCCTTCAGACCTATGGAAAAATACCCCTAAACACACAAATGTTCAACACACTTAAATTAAAGACCTTCAAGGCTACAGTAAGAAGCATATTCTTTCAGAATCGATGTTGAACAGTAGAAAGATCTAGTGATAAGGAGCCCCATCTGTTAGATATTAAGGTCAGCCAGAGTCACACAAGGTATGTCTTCTCCACCCAAACCCTTCAGCTATGTTTTCCATCTGCTTTTCTTAGATATGCTGGTGAAAGTGTGAGGCTTTTATGTTTTTCACATTGTTGACATGTCAGATGCTAAAAACTTAGTACGCTATTTGGGAAGAAAACGACTAGACTGCTTTGAGGAAGTCTTAGTTGTTTTTAATATATTTGATTTAAAAGGAGAGAGAAGAAGAAATTGTCTGTTCTCTCTTGTGCTGGGACCAAGGTTCATGACACTTAGGAAGTGCTGCCTGATTCAACCATGCACGACTGCAGTGATTGCAAAGCATCACTCACAGTTTTAAGCCCATGTCAAAACATTGAATTTGAAAGAGAGGAATTGGGAGCTTCCAGCAGCAACCCCTTAGAATGATGGATGGTTGGGTTTTGCTACTTGTTGGAGCCTGTAAAGCCTCTATGGAACTGGAAATCTACTATCAAAAATCCCAAACTCAATTGAGTGTAATTTATTTGTCACCTTTACTTAAAAATGCCTTAGAGAGAAAGCATTTTAAAAATTCTTCAAGAAATTTTGCGACTTCAGTTAATCAATACTTTAGGTAGGTAAACTTTGTATAAAAGTTGCAACTATTTTTGCAGCCTTATAAGATTTAAAGTTTATGGTATGGCTGCGAAATGAAAATCACTGAAGTCCAATGTATGCAAACCTGCAAAATGAAAAGGAGCCGTGATAAACTTTTACATGTTTTGGCAGGACACCTTTTGTTACCTTTTTTTGTATAGCGGAATAGTGTCATCAGCAAATCTGTCAGCCTGCAAATTGATATTGCTATGGAATAAGTGGCAGATATGGATCTATTTTGCTAGAAAAAGTAAATAAACAGCTCAGGTCAGTGCTATGCCATATCTCTTTAGTTTTGTTTAGTTCATCCCATTTTTACTATAATTAAGAAATGATAAACTAATAGATTGACCATGTGGAAGCATGTACACAATAGAACACAAAACAAAAAAGCATTTGAATGGCTAAGACTGTTCTTATGAGAGTTGGATGACTTTTAATTCTAGATGTGTTATGCAGCTTCTCTGTACCCATTTTAACTTTTTTCTTCTTCTGTTCTTTCTCACTGGGAAAAACTTTCAAAGAAAGATCCATCCTGTAGGACATACAAATAAATCCCTTTAAGCCATGAAGAGGTCTTTATTAAACCCTATTACAGCTAAGAGAAAAAACATGAAACCACTGTTGAATTCATTCTTATCTACCCACACACATTTCTGGACTAGGCTAAGAGGAAAAGGACAACTTTACCTTTCAACTGATGAAGGCCAAAACAGAGGGAGGAACCTCAAACTAGTGCTCTGATATTTTGCATAGAAAATACTCTTAAGTGGCCCTGGAAACTGAGGGCCAACACATTTCTTTCATTAGGAAAGAAAACAAAAATGAGACTGAAGATAAAACTGGGAGAAAACAGTTTTGAGAAGAACTGAAAGGCATCCTTGGCTTACAATCCATGTTTAGAACATTTAATTATTTTAGCAATACAAAAAAAAAAATCAATTTTTGTAGTTTAATATTTCTTCCCAAGGTTGTTTCCAATATTGTGTACATCTGCAGCAATACAGATCAACTTCAAGGAACATTTTGAAGCAGAAATTTGCACATTCTTTGAGATGGAGACAGAGTGCTACCTGCACTGCATATGTAAACAGAAACTTTCTTACAGAATCAGCTTTAGGATGGACATCTTAGTATATAGGACAGTACAACAAGACAACAAGATAATACATTTGACGTTAGTGTTCAGATCTCTTAAGAAAATCTTAGCATGACACTGAACTCTGAAAACTGTGAATGTAATCAAATGAGATTGCAATTCGGGGGGCATCTTTTTTTAGTTGAGAGCATCAAACCAAACCAAACCTATGCAAGGTGGCTGTAAATTAAAGATTCTCATATTCCCATAAACATTAGTGCTGTTGACTCTCCATGGTATGCCACTATTTCTGGTGTATCAAGGACTTTCTAGTTGTCACTTTGTCTCTCAGAGACTTAATATGCTAAATTTAAATAGTATCATGGGCAAAATCCAGTAGTTCAAGTAACTGGGGAAAGCATTAATCTGTCCTATGCCTTCAAAATTTTGTTTTCTTCCTAGCAAACAAATTGATAGTGCACTAAAGTCTAGTTGCATTAGTATGGGGACAGCGGGGTGTAAGAATGTTTTTTCCCAAGGAGCTCAGTCAGAATCTTTAAGTGATTTCACTGTCTTCTCTTGCAAAGTGACAAATACGTGTATTTAGTTTAATCGGAGATGTGATCTCATCCAAACAAAGCTCAAAATTGAGAATTTTGAAACTCAGATACCTCACATGAAAGTAGCTTTCAAATGAAACTTTATTTTGGGGACCTTCCCTGTAGTTAGTTGTTAAAATTGGAACAACAAGCAAAACCTTTTTATTTTGATGTGTCTTGTTTTGTTTTCACCTGTTTAATGTTTTTGATTCCAGTCAAATTGTCATTGATCTCAGATGTGTTTCAGTTCCAAGCAGATCAGTTTGTTTTCATCTTTAAATCTTGTTAAAACCAGAGGAAGAGTCCTTTCTTCACCTCACTTGTATATGACTGTAGATAATTATAATCCTTGAAATTCATAAGTGTATATGTTTGTCATCCTTCAGAAAGCTTTAATTTCCTTTAAACACAGTATGCAGAAAGATTATTGTCTGTCCCCTGTGCCATTCCAATTGATTAAAAGAGAAATAACCTGCCCTGCTTGATTCTCTCTGCTTGCTGTGAGGATCTTGCATAGCAATGGGAGGAGGAAATCTACGTTGCTGGATCACATTCTGTCTCTAAAGCAGCAGTGCTAGGGAGCCACACAAATTGCTCGCTACACAAATTAGCCTAGATTGTAAAAAGCAATCAACCACAGGGCTTACTTCAGTCTGGATTAAGATATGGGTTAGGTTAATGAAGTTCAGCAACAGTCTTATTCACAGTATCCTCCCTCGTGTAGGGCTGTGGTAGAGCCATGACAAGCACATTTTCCTCTGATAATGAACAGTTAATGCTACAGTGTGCTGTGCCATCCCAGACTAACAGTTTTGACACATCACTGAAATATGCTGTCATGAACTACCTCTCACAGTACATGATACTTTGAGCAGCAAAAACATAAGCAAAATTGTTCTGAAGCTGCATTGATTCTGAGATAGATGGCTTTTGGTCATGAGTACGTATGATTATAAACCCTGCACATCAAAATGCCTTACAAAATCAATAAAAAAATTTCTCATTTATTGGTAGATGTGTCCTGTTAGGTATACATAAGCACTCATGAGCTCTTACACTCACTGATTGATTTTTTTTAACCACTGATTGTTTTATAAATTTCTGATCCTCTTAAGTGGCAGAGTTGGGAAATGCCACTCAGTTCACCCCTCTACCAGTGCAGACTGCTCCTTACTTCATGCAGGTTCAGTTCAAATAGCTTCAGAAGCTACAGTTACATTATTGTGTAGTTCTTTGTAGTCTGTTCAAGGAGAGTTTTGAAAAATAGGACTCAGTCACTAGGCCCCTGCAAGGATTTTGGTGAGGAGTTGCAATCCTGTCTCATTGAGTTTTGCATGGTCATGGACAGCTGGAAAGATGATCAATGAAAAAAATATTCTACTGAAGACCATAAGCCACCTGCAGAAATAGGGAAATGCTTCAATATCTAGTCCTATTGTCATCCATAGAATTAATGGAAGGAATTTATCAGAATTCATATTTAGTAGCCATGTAAGAAATAGTACACCCAAAAGGAAAAGTTCAGTTGCGCTTTTTCTCTTGAGAGAGCACGCAGGGTCACTCTTGAGGAGAAAAGACAACGCAGAAAGAATCGTGCCTTGCAGAATATACCACCTAAGGAGTCTTTCTGCTGTCCCTTTTGCAACCGGACGTGCCTGTCTCGTATTGGCCTTTTTAACCACCAGCGCGCTTGTAACAAATGTGGGTAAAGCCCTTCCCAAATCTTTGTTCACAAAGCCTAGCCATGATGACGAGAGGGTAGGGTTTAACATCGAGGAGTAATGGCCACCACATTTCCCTATGCTAAGCACTAGCTTTAAAATCAGGACTTGGAGTACTTGGAGGTACCAAGCTACACGTGTGCTCTGTCTAATATCAGGAAGTTCAAACTCAATGTTACACTACTCTCAATTCAAATCCAGCTGCAGGTCTAGCTCAAACCCTGACCATCTCCAGTGAAGATGAAGATTTCTTTATAAATTATTGTATCTATAGAGATATAGATTAGACTATATCTCAGCAACTGTAATAAATAACTTCAGCTTCTCAGCATTTTTAATAAATTGCACATATTTTCATTAATTGGGAATAAGGTATTAACTAGATCTCTCAGTCTTACAATAACTGGTATAGAGCTTAAATTCTTCATGGAAGTTACAAAAAGGCTGAATTAGGAAGACACAGAATAAAACCATTTTAATTGAATTGTAAGAGATTTTAGTAAGGAAACTGGTTTATGAATATTTTGAAAATTACAGCAGGCAGTAATAAAGCAATCATAGTATTGAAATGCACAGGCCAAAACCACCAAGCTTGTTCCTGCCTTCTAAAGTAAGGTTTTGCAAGTGTGACTGCTTACATAAATATTAAATGGTACAAAATGTATCATGTGTTCACTTGAGCACAAAGGAAAAGGAATATTTTTACAAAATACGATTGCTAAATTTGCCGCACAGGTCTTACATGTTTTCAAATATAAATTTAAATATTACATAAACTGTTATTGAAATGAAAAATGAACTCTTAGAAATGGATTATGAGATACTAATGATCGATTATTCAGGAAATGTAACTCATTATTGACCATAATATGATACAGGGTAAGATAGTAGATACAGGGTAAAAGGCAGCTTTGGCTTACATTTTATCTAAAGCAAACATAAAACAAAGATAGAGAACAGTATATGACGAATAGAATGAAGGAAAAATAGATAATTGTTAATATCAATTAGAATTTGTCAAGTATGGAAAATCAATCAAAGAAATTAGAGACTGAGCTAAATAAATATGGATGGTTTCTAGAGATATGAAAAATTAAAAAGATAAGAATAACAAAGGCGAGTACATCTGTGGTAGTTTGGCCTAGGCCTTCCTTGGTGACCAGCTTGTAACCAAGGAAGTGACCAGATTTACCCGGTATTCCCTACGATTTTTACGTAAACTGGAGTATAAGAAGAAGGGAGGAAAGACCTTCGCTCTCTTTCCTTCCGGCGGCTTTGGAGGTGCAGATCTCCCTGTATTGAGTCTGTCAGCTTGGAGAGTGAGGCCTGGTAAGGCCTCTTCGACCCTGGGAGGCAGAGGCTGCCAGCAGCCACCAGTCACCCCAGCGTGACTCTCCGTTGTCCCAAGGAGAGTAGTAAGATATTCTCTGCTAATTCTTTTAGTTGATAGACCTTGGGCTACTGCTCGGGATTATATATATATATATTATTTTGGTTTTTGTTCTTCCCTTCCCCTTTCCCTTTTTTCCCTGTGAAATTGTATATATATTCCAACTGTACATAACTGTAAATATATTTATATATACTGCTTTGTCTCTCTCTCGTTTTTGGTTCTTTTGGGTTTTTCCCCTCTTCTCCCTTGGTTTGGGGTGGGGGGGGGACTCCCTGTGGTAAGGTTTGGAGACTTGGCAGGGAGCCAGCTACAAACCATAACAACATCCAATGTTAGAGAGCCTAAGTTTGGTATTCTCATATTTAGATCTAGTCAGAATAATTATCAATAGTGCACCATAAATATTTTAGCTCTGTATTTGGAAGAAAGTATCATAAGTTATTTTATGTCACATGCAGACTTTCCAGTCTTTTACTGACTTGGAAGGACTACAGAAACGTGTACTTGGCATAAATATTTCTAAATGGGTAGATTTCATAATACATATTGAGAAGACCTAGATAAGGAGATATAAAGTCTGCTGATGCTCTTTCTAGTAAATCTTGAAGAAGGGTAAATTCTGGTAAAATGAAATAACAACAGTGATGAAGTGCCAGCTGTTGTTGCAGTATATAGTGTCTTTTCCCTTTGAAAAATGTCAAGCAGGATGTCCCAAGTAACTATATGCTGGTTAGGCTGACACCTATCCCTGACAAAAACAAGAAAGTGCCAATGAAATTAAATTAATAAAGACTTAAAGGGCAAGAAAGTAATCAATTTCAGACAGCAGACTTTATAAAGAGAAACTCTTGTCAACAAACTTGATTTAAATCTCAGACATCATGACAGATTTGGTTGATTAATATAATTGGGTAGAAATGATACATTATGATTTATTGCAAGGGGTTTGACTTTGTGACTTATGACATTCCAATGTCCTGAACAGATGTCAAAAAGCTGTTGCCAATGAGAAATTATCCTGGATGAGAGTGATTTCATTGGACTCTCATAGACATTGGTGCAAAGCCACATTTTAATCAGTGATCCGGAGAGAAAGGGAAATGACCCACCATGGAACTTGTGGGTGACACAAAGACTGATGGGAACTGTAAACAAAGATAGAGTCATTCTCAGCAACTGAGATCACAAATAAAATGTGCTTTAATATACATGCACAGCTGTACAACTACCTCTCAAATATATTACATTTAAGAAAGTGATGACCTTGACAAGGATCTCTGGATTGTAAGGGACATGCAACTACCCGTGCACTCCCAGGATGATGCAACAGAAATAGATGAATCTTGGATATGAGAACATCTAAGGAAACAGCTGACTGGGTGTATTGGGTCTGGGTGAGATGGGTGGGCATCTGGCATCCAGCCAAGGTCAATCCCCCCACACTGGGAACAGTTGAAAATTTGAGAAGGATCATATAAGAGCTACAGAATTTATTTTAGGACTGGAAAAATACCATAAAAATTGAAACTGCTCAATTCATTTAAGTAAACAGAAGATACTGTTTACTTAACATGATGACGGATCCCCTTCCTGCAGACAACACTAATGCATATTCTAATCTGTCAGAGAATTTTAAAACTAATAATGTAAGAGTTTAACAAGAACCAGTATATGAAAACTGAAGCCAGACAAAACCAAATTGAACTAAGATTGGAAGACCTTGTGTACACTATAGCTTTTCAAAAACACAGTTATTAAATTTGCACAATTAGTGAATCAAATGTTTTCACAAATGATAATACGAATATTGGACTTCCATAACTAGTAATATTAGACACAATATACTGAGCTTAGCAGAGCAGTGCATGTAGAGTCTCATTGGTTTCTCTTCTACCTTATTTTCTCTGAATGAATGATGAGTTACATAAGAGCGTTAAAACTATTGCAAATATTCCACATCTGAGTTTGTTAATTATTGCTGAATTTGGAAGACAATATTTTTTGTTAGTGGTGATGTTTCATTTTGGAACTGTAATATTATACAATGCTTTTTCTCCAGAATAGTAAGCAAGTTAAAAAAATATATGTTTTGATCTTAACTAAGTTTGGGCTTGCTCACTTCCCATTGCAAACATATCATTCCATCAAGTTTTCTTTGTGCTAATGTCCACAAAAATAAATTGCATGTCATATTTCACAGAAATATTTCAGACACATTAAACTCATTAGCAATAGAGTCCCAAATAACAATTCCCATTCTCTTATAAATAGAAGTGACCTCTAATAGAAAAGTCAGAATTCAGAAATTCATGGTTATTTCCATCCTGGAGAACATATTTGTTGTGATGCAACAAATAAATATTTTTGCTTTCTCTCTCTCTTCTCCCCCATGTCTTTAAGAACAAAACAATTTTAGTAGAAAAGCATGTAACACTATTCAGCTTTTATGACTGAACACTGCTGTAATTTTTAATGTCTTAATTACGAATGGAAACAAATGATGTTGTACTTGGAAAAGACAGTAGACAGGAAATTGTGAGCAGGAAAAGGATCTATAAAAAGAAAACCCAGATAAGTCAAATTATACAAAGAACACTCAACTACACTTTGCTTGTCAAAACGATTGCAGTTTTCATCTATAAAAAGATGCTTCTGGGTGGTGACTCAAACCCCCTACATTTGCTATTTCAGATGTAATTTCCCTCATTCCATTCTCCTCTGGTGTCAAGAGTATAAAAAGAGATACACAGATTGCACACTCTCTCGACAGACATTATGTGAGCCAACACAACCTTTTCAGAACTAAGTTCTTTACTTTAGTCATACTTGGAGTTGTATTGGGCACAGGATTTTCCTGTGTGCGTAGGTAAAGTTGTGCTACGAATTGAAGAAGGGCATTGAATTTGGCCATTCTTACAGTAAGTTTTGCCATCCAAGGATACCAGGACTTTGTCTTTAGTTGGGTGGGGAGGCAGGACTGCACTGTCACTCTTCAGTGGCAAGGGAAAAAACCTCATCCCCTCCATTTTTCTCTTTTTTTCCCCTCTTGCTTTTGGCAGGGGGAGCATTGTTTTGTTTATTATTTGGAGTGGAAGGGGAGAGAAGGGCCTGGTAGTCCAGTTGGAGACCTTCCCTCTTGGTCTAGATTTCCCCAAGGAATGAAATCCTGGTTATTTCAAATTTGTGACCTAGCCATATGCTGAGCAACATGTCTGTTCCCCAGTGTGCCCAGGGCTGCATTCACCTTCTGGGGAGATTATTCAGCTCTGCCTCTCTTTAAGCCTTTCTAGCAGCTGGTGCCCTTGTAAATTCAAGAGCTGCCCTAGGCCAAGAAAAGCCAGAGGCTAAAAAAAAGCTCTTATCATCTGCTTTCACCCTTAAAATGTCTTGTAAGGGAGTTTGACCAAGTCTTGTGGGAAGACAGCAGCTCCATGCTGCCCAACAGCCCTGTCTAGACTGAGTGACCTTGATGTGTCCCTGCCAGGCAGGACTGGCATAGCAAAGTGCTTCAGAATCAGTCCAGCACGTAGACAAACACATTGCTCAGAACAGATACAGAAACTGATAAGCAGAAATAGAAATGAGTGTCATGAAGGAGGATCTCTTTCTCTTCACTCAGATAAGCTGCTATTATTTATTCTTCAATCTGAATTTTGCACAGTCTGGCATTTAACAGAATAGAATTTTCCTATGAAACCGGACCCACATTTAGAGTATTGGAAGGTGAGGACATTCGCTGTTGCCAGTGTTTGGCATGTCAGTTGCAAGCAGTCTGAAGTATCCATTGTAAAAGATGTGTGAATTTTACAAAGCTGAGCCAGAAGTTTCCACATACATTCTTCTTTCCTTCATTTGTTTTGTATTTTGAATTTTTCTTTGTATGTAGTTGCAACAGTGGAAAGACATGGGCATTTTGAGAAGGGACCACATCCGTACTGCATTTCTTTAAAGCCTTTGTTCAAACTATAGGTGAAAAACACTCATGATAAATGTATCTGGTGCATGGCACTGAACAGAGTGTGTGTTGAATTCATGAGGCACTTCTAGTCATAAGTACAGCTTGATAAACTAAATAATACGACTGTTTTTATTGCATGTAGAAGAAAATTCATTTTAGAGGTTATTTCTACATATTATTTTATCTGTGATTCTCAACACTTACAGTTAAGCTCTCTTGATACTGTATAGCCTCAGAAGAGTAAGTAATCATAACCAAGACCCTTAAAGAACATTAGTTTTTCTATAGATAAATAAGTTCCTTTCCAAAATCTGTTACTAAAATATTATGGATGAAGAGCTTGGGAGTCAAAAGTTAAGAAAATGTCATATTAGCATATACAGCCTTGACTCAGCTGCACAGGCATAGTTAATATGTACTCTCACCTTCTTAGTCACAGTCATTGGTAATGTATCGTAAGTGAGCAGGATGCAAGGTCTTGTGCATGTTGATATTGTTTCTGATAAAGCCTGGTCCATCTCTATGGTTTTATTAATTATGTGAATGTTGCATTAGTAAAATTCAGGTGGCACAGCAGCTGTGGCTTTCATGGATTTTCGGAGGACTGACAGGCTGTATGTCATTAAACAGTGAAGCTGTCAGATAATTTTAGAAAGAAAGTGAATCCTCAATATGTCTCCCTTTCACAATAAATTTCATTTTCTGTGAATAGAAAGAGTGTCTGAATTTAGAACTGAAATCCATTCATTTACATCCCATGTATAATGTAGTCTTTGACAACTAAAGAATTTTACCACAGTTCTCTGTTGATATTCTGATCTGCAGAGACCATCCTCATTTGGTCGAGAGAATAATTTGCCTTTCGTATATAATCAGCCCTGAGCTTCATCTGAAAAAAAAATCCCAGGATGCTATATAGGTATATAAAATCCTTATTCAAACAATTCCCTGTTGTCTTGTGTTACAGTATGAAAGCACTTGAAGGAAATAGTCTTAAAAACTCAACTCCTTTTGCCTGATCTGTTTGATCAGTTTTCCTACCACAGTTCAAAAAGTGCATCAAGTACAGTAAGTAAATGCACTGTGTGTCCCAGAGCCATGTATTCCTGACAATGTTAATGTACCGTGTTCACATGTACTTTGTGTTCCTAACAATATTCAGCATAGAATAGAGATGGGTCTTTGGGGTGAAATTTCAGTTTATTGTATCACTAAATATTAAAATCTGGTGGCAGACGTTTAAAAACTCTGCTAAATTTCCCTTGATTTACTTAGAGTCTTATAAAAGCCTATGCTTTATAAGTAAGAAGTCAGTGTCTGATTTTCTGGTTGCAGTCATTGTAACTCCAAATTTCTGTGTTTTATATATTTCAAATAAATTTATACACAGTCAGTATACCGGTATTTTCCACTTTGGGAAGAAGGGGAAAGGGACTGCAAAAAATATGAAAGGAGACTTTCAAATGAAAATACATATTCTGGTTCTCTATTGTTGTGTGATAGGCAATCATAGGATTTATTCCTGGTGATTGAATAGAAGAAATAATCACAATCATAGGTGAAGTGTCCAGAATTTTGTGTGTTGGCAAAAGCCTTTTGCTGGTTAGGAGTTGTAGGAGTCAAATAGAGATTACTGTGGAATGGAGGTTGCATGTGGCAAAGGTTTATAGGTTCAGAATTGCTTGATGACACCAAAGAATTTACAGGTTTTCTGATCTTAGACATTGGGATATTTCTGTCCAAAAAGTACTGAGTCTTCTGAGTGCTGAGAAATGCTTATCAATTCTTTAAGCCTTTTGTTGAAGTTAACAGGACTCCTGAGACGAGTACTAGGTGGGGGAGTCTGTCAAATCAGAAATTGGGGGGTGGAGTGGTTTGAAATTCAGAGCTAATTTGGAAGGGGAAAAAAATAGGAAAAAAATAAACAACAACAACAAAAATCAGCTCTCTGAAAGTGATGAAATCTGCTTAAAGGTGTACAAACTGTAATTTAGACCTTTCCTTTGCACGCAGTCTGCATATACTATTCTTTCTCTTACAGCTATTTTGTTTAACATGTTCTTTCTGGGTCAAGGGCTTTTTCTAAAGTTTTATGGAGTGCATAACTTGTAATATAAATTTTGAACAACTGCTCGTAAACCTCACGGGTAAGCTGAAAATATGTCCAAGGCCATGAATTAGAGCTGCTGTCATGTTTCCATAGGAGCCCCACTTCTGGAAGACAGTGAAGCCACAGATTTCTGCTGCACACAGAACACCTCCTGCTCTCTGCTGAACAGCCATGGGCCAAGCTCCTAGCTCTTATATAGCCCCTTTATAAACTCATTAGTGAGAAGCCCTGGGTTTTTTGGTAGCTTAAAGGGCAATTTCCAGATGTTGACATCTGTGCTGATGTGCAGCAGTTGTGCTCAGTTGCTCTGTGGTTATTTCACAGCTGTTTCCTAGGTTACAGTTGGCTCCATTTCGTTGCTAGTTACAGCTTTCTTATAAAAGCTGGTAAGTAATTGCACCCTCCATGTCACCTCAACCAGGAGGAGTCTACCTGTGTCCATTTTCTGGATACCTCAGGCAGTCCCAGTGTGGCTGAGCTGTGAGATGTGGAAGGAGGTTCTGCCCTCTCTGCTCTCAGCAGGGTGTGCTTCCCAAAATCGGCAGTGCCCCATTCCCATCTCACAAGCATTAGGAAGAGCTTCAATACATGGGTCCTTCAATGGAATATTCGAATTTTTATGGTAGCAATTCCTGGAAAAGTGAGATTGAGTGCCAGTTCCATGAGCAGAAGTTAAAGGGATCAATCCTCTGACCCGCCACATGAGGGATTTCAGTTTGCATATTTCTGAAATTTCTGAAGTACTTCCCACATTCATTCAAAAATGCAATTTATAAGATTCAAGAGTTGTGACTCGCTGGAGACAGCAGAGTCAGTTAAAAGCCGAACCAGAATCAGAAATCGATGTTCCTCTGGTTTCTACTTCTTAAATAGCAATGATATGGGTATTTCAGATTACTGTTAGCTACCCCGGAGATTATTATCAAGGTACTATTTCAACAACTGCTGTTAGAGCACTATTATTTCAACAGAAATAATAATAATAATAATAATAATAATAATATAGAGGATAATATTATTATATCGATGTGTTACTTGCAAAAGCAAACATACAGCTCCAAAAATAGATGCAGCAGTCATAATGGCTGCCACACATAAAAGAAGCCCTGTTAGTAAACCAAATTTTGTTGCAAATCTGTATATGTTGTCTGACTGCTTCAGCATCTTGTAAAAAACTCCTCTATTGTCTTTGGAAAGATATACTTGATTTTTGTCATGTTCCTAGTAAAAGGAAACCAAAGTATTGCATTTGTTTTCTTGTTATCATCCAACAAGTAATCAAGTTATAAAGTATTTGGTGGCAATTTGCATTTTTACTTAACTATCTGAGCAGTTAATACATTCAGTTGAAGTACATTTACCTCTATTTAAAGTTAATGATGTATACAACTGTTAGCCAGCTTGGGAAATAGGCTTTTTATTAGTCTATCCACTGTGAGAAAATTCTACAAATACATACATACATAACTGGCCTGGTTTCCTCCATTTGAGAAGTATCTACACAGAAAATACTAATATAAAGAATAATTGAATTTTAAAAGGAAATTATCAGATTACATTTGCTCAGATTATAAATGTTGCAAAATCAATCCAGAAAGAAACTTAAAATCAATAAACATTTTCTTTTAAAATATTCACCAATCAGTGAAAAATCTGTTTCCTTAACTTCCACATTAGCCTTACAGCACAGAAAAAAAAGCACAATGCTGGTGTAAAAGGTCCTGTAGTAAAATTTGGTTTGAAACTTACTGGATAAGAGAGCAGATGTGAATTGCCTCATTTAATTACTCAGATTGTTTCTAACAGTAAACTGCAAAATGTAAAAACAATGTCAGTTTTTTAAAGTAAAGGGGAGTGTTTTTTAATAGGTTATGAAACATAGGCACCTTTTAATCTAGTCAGTTCATATTAAAAAACTTTCAGGATTGCAAAAAGCAATGTAAAAAGAAATGACAAAAATAACTGTGATCTGAAGAAGTTCAAGGGTAAAAAGTGTACCAAGTTATGTAGCATTTTCTCTTGCCTTTTTAGTCATGGTATAACTAAAAGAGAATTTAATCTCCCTGTTTCAAATATCCATTAAAATGCTTTTTGATTCTACTTTTCAGCAGAAAAGCAAGATGGGGTCAACTTCTGCTACTCAGATTTATAAAGATACATAGGAGCGCTATTGATCTCGAGGAACTGGAAGAGCCCCAGTAATCAAAAAACAGGTTAACTGCTGTCAAGAACTGCTGTTTCTTTAAGCTTGTACTGAAGGCTGTATAATTTGTAACAGACTGGAGAAACGAATTGGTTTTGAAGCCCTGTATTTAGGATTTGGTTTTAAATTCTCATTTCATGTATAGTTTTTCATTGCTTAATGTAGTGCCATATCTATTTTTATGTAGTCAGCACCTCATATATGAAGAATGAGTTTCTGAGCTGTTCTTCTAGCAGGGGCATCACAGAAAATGCGGTTTAGTGCAAATGAAGTTGTAAAGGAGTGAGGAGTGCTTTCCATTTTGAATTTCTTCTGGCATTGACATGACCCTCAGCATAGGTTAATAAGCTGCAGGGTAGATCAGCTTACTGTAGCTCCTGCAGTCAGTTGATATAGCTGTCATGGCATGAACTAGGGCATCATTTTTGGCTCTACTCCCCGACAAGTTCCTACTGCCAGTGCTTGTTGGAAGCAGTGATGGGTGGTACCAGTGCTAGCGCCATTGCCCTGGTACTAGTACCAGAATAATGCCCAATTCTAAATCTGTGTGACAGTGAATTGAAGCCAGTATTACTGTGCTCCTGCCTGTGCCACCCTGGGCAGCTCATCCAGCCTTACCGAGTCCCGCCTGGCCCTGTAGCACCTCTAGCCCCTGCCCCAGTGCCAAGCACTCAGGCAGAGGCAGAATGGCCTTGCTGCGTCAGGTCCGGGGTCCACCATCCCTGTGTGGTGCCATCGGGGGCAGCCATGTGCAAGTCCCAAGGAAAGAGTAGGGTAAGAAGAAACAACTGTGATACTGTGTCTCACACCTTCTCAGATTCCAGTTAGCTAAGGATGCTTTCTGAGATCAATGTGTCTGTAATTATTTCCATTGGATTTGTCTGCCATGCACTTGACCAGGCTCTCTTGAAAAGGTGTAGATTTCCAGCTTGCATAACAACCTATGGCAATAAGGTCCACAAGCATATTGTGCATGGCATAAGGAACCTCTTCCTTCCAATCAACTGCTTTGAACTTCATGCCCACTGTCTTCATTTGATGCCTCCTAAATCTTGTACTGAATCACGGTAAAAGGTCACAAAATACACAATTAATTTAACCTGCTGCTTTATCATCCAGTCTTGTAAGGTTCTTCTACGTGTCTTTACAATCAGCCTTCATCTTTGCCTCTCTAAACAACGCACTGTCATTTGAAAACTTTTTCACCTCATTGCAGACTCCCAGCAGGATATGAAAAACAGCAGCTCCTGGCAAGCATCCCTGGGGAGCTCCACTCACATTGCACTTGCACTGCAAAAACTGGTTGTTTACTCTCTGTTTTGTGTCTGCCTGCAAAATACCACCTATTCATTTCTGTGTAGGCCTAAGCTCTCATAGTCCATCTACCTAGTCCCTTTGTGGACACTCTACAGTCCCTGTGAGCTGACAACACATCTATCTGCCAGCAGCTCTGTGATGCTCTGAAACACCTAAATCAGATTGTTGTACATGTGCAAGTGTCTGGTTTTCATTCTAGGACTTTAAATACTGCAGTATTTAACTTCTGTGCACCCATGTCCTTTATTGGATCTAACCTGAAGTACACACCAACACTGTTCCTTTGTATAGAAACAGTAGACTAGAAAAGCATTTGAAGGTACTACCTTTTTTACCTTTACTACCTTTTTTTCCCTTTACTGGGAAACCCAGCTACACTTCTGAAAGACTGATAAATGTTGGGCTGAGAATGTCTACACAGACAGGAGGCTGAATACTTGCTTTTGCCTGATCTTCCTTTGATACTTCTCTCTCATCAGTAAGCCTTTGGATCTCTGAAGTCAACTATCACTGAAATGGGGAAGCTTATGTGGGAGACAGAACTAGACATGCTTTGGACTCTGGAAGAGACCTACTGCAGGGCATCTCTCAGTTTTTTGCAGGTGGATCTCAGCTGTATCTGCTGCACTTGAAGCTGCAGGACTCCCTTCACAAACCCCTTCACACCAAAAGGGATTGCATAATCCTAGAGGTTAAGTCAGTTTTAATATATGGCTTCATGTTGTTCAGAAGACATGAAAACCTGTCCCCAGTGATTAGATTTTATTTCAATAGAATTAATTTATTTACTTAAGCATGATTCTCATAAGAAGATTGAAAGACAAACACAATGAAGATTAATCATTATGAAATAGTAATTACAGGAAAGAACCATAACTGACTTGTCTTTTGAACCCAACAGGTATTGACCCTAGATGGACAGTAATGCATTCTTACTGTATATTACAGCTGGACTTCCAGTCAGCCTTCCCCCTGAACTGGTACACTTTTTCTTAAAAAGAAAAGCATGTTGAAGAAAACAGGAAAGAATTTTCCACCTCTGGAGGCAGATTTTATTAAAAACATACCAAACCAGATAGTACATATACTCTCTCTATATACATGTATACACCCATATACACTCAGAACTTTCTCTGTGTATACATACTTATGTCCCATATGCTGAACTAGAATAGTGCAATAATTTTAAACAGAAAAGATTCATCTTTCAATGTGTCATTACCATTTCTGTGAGGACTTATCTGTGAATTTACAGCCTTCTTCATACAAGTCCCCTGTGCCACCTGGAAGATTCCTACCCTGAATTCATGTCCTAGCTGCCAGGACTCATTTGCTGTTCCACTCCATACTCCCACAGTTCCCCCACATCTGTATGCACTGAAGGGGCAAGCAAGTTCCTGCTGCCCTAGGATTGCAGCACAGGACCCAGAGGGCAGCAGCCACAACAAGGCAAAACGTAGCTTTCCTTTCCTCCATTCTGAACTTTCTTAACAAAACCATGATATTGTTGTGACTACAGAGTCAACTACAAATGAAGTACATGTTTGTACTTTCTGTTGCACATGTAATATGGAAATCATTCAAAAGCTCTGTCCTTAGATATTTATTTGCTATGCATTTTACTATTTAGTGCTATGCAGTAAATAGACACAGATGATTCATGGATTACCACTAGCTGATAATGGCATGAGAATGAGCCTATATTTAGTTTTCTTCTTTATAACTGCCTTTTTTTTATAGGTTTTGTCCATAAGCTCGTGTTTGTTTATGACATAAAAATTCTCTTGCTGGAAATAGTGGTGTCACAAGCACTGTGTTGGGGTCTTACCATGCATGAATAAGTAGGAAGGTTGAAAGGAAGCAACTTCTACTTGGCTACCTTGTTAATCAGCACTCACAGAAAAAAAAATCCTTCCCAGAACAGAATGGGGATTATTTGATGGGAGTTGTTTATAGAAAAGTCCCTAAAGCCTTTGGACTAAAACACAGCTGCAGTGCTGAAAGCAAATCAGATGCTGGATTGTATTGCTGGGGTAAACAAAGTGAAGGAAAGCCTAGAAGGGGATGGTCTCGTTACATAAGACACCGCTTACATTGCATCAAAAATGCTATAACTCCTATTGTGTCCTGCGCCTCAGGGTGTAATTGCTTTTGAAACAAAGGAACAAAGCAGAACAACCAAAATGATGACAAGTTTCAAATAGTTAAACACTGAAATGCTGGATAATATGAAGTTTTCTTTCCATGGAGGAACAAAAAAAAAAAAAGGAAAGGAAAGAAAAGAACACCTATATAGTAACCTATTGAAAGTGTTTGGGTTCAGCATACAAAAAGCTAACCTGGATCTAGTATTTCTTTTTTCACAGTCACAGAGAGCAAAAATGAAGCTAAGTAATGTGAAAATCAGGTGATGGAAACATAATGAAGGCTAATGATCACATAAAATAGGTTACGGGAAACCTATTGAGGGCCTTTAAAAGGTATCTCTCTGCCTTTCAGAACACACAGCAGAAAAAAGGATAGAGACTTACAGGATCACAAAAGAAAATGATATAGAGAGCACAAAGAGGAGTAGATTTAACAATGGGACATGTCACTCTGTTCTCTACTTTGTAAGTTCTTACCCTGTATTCATCACTATGTATCTGCTCCATGTTCCTGTTCCCTCTTTATCAGCAGACTTTGCCTGTCAGAGTATGAGATGAGCTCACATTTTTTTATCCTGTTTTGTATGGAAATAAGTCTCATGCAACAGCACTGTTTCTGTATCTTTGCTGATCTTTCACACCCCTGTAGTAACTTGGTAACCTGTGGGGTCAATTTTAACCTCATGTTATCAGATATATTTCCATAAATTTCATTAATAGGTAGTGGGATAGAAAAGAAAGAGAGAGAGAGACTTTTCAAATATCCTGAGCTGCATTATGAGCTCAAGCCTGATCAAACATCAGAAAATCCATATCTCTCAAACTCATTATACAAATGTCTGCAAAACTGTCTCGATTGCTAAAGCTCATAGAAAAGCTTTCTTAATTTCTTTCATTCTGCGGAGCTCTTAAAAGGGAGGAGTTTTTGGTTTTGGATAAAACTGAAGAAGATAGTATATATCTCACAGCCCTGCTCAATATTCTAGCTGTACTGAGTGTTCCAGCAAAAGATATTAACTGTCTCCAGAGATTTTGCCCTTGAACAAGATACCACCTCTCAACATATATACTATGATGTAAATTATATCATATGAAATAAATGCAGAAATATCAGATGTGGATTTATAAAGTATCTCTACAGCTAAAAAAGTATTTTAAGAAATTCTTATAATGTGCAGTCTTGATATTATTCTGTTTAAATGTTGAGGTATTTTTTCATTCATCTGCTTTTGTATCAAAGCTGTATTTTAGTCTTGCATATGGATTTTATATGACCATTACTCACAGGAAAAAAAAAAACACAAGAGAAACTCACTCTTGAATATGAAGCACTTCAGTAGTGTGGAACCCACTGCTTCAAGAGGACGTTAAGACAAGTCAGCTGGGGAGATATTTTTAAAAGTTGATTTACAATCAATATCTGGATAGTTACACCAGCCAAAACCAATATGTACTCATAGGACAAAGAGGACAGGTATTAGTTGTTTGTTGCAATGGTCTAGACAAGCTTCCCATCTATCTTATCTGTAACTGCTTGTTTAACAAAATTAGGAAGTATATTCTGTTTTCAAAGAATATCATTAAGAAATTTTGTTAACGACATTCTTGAAAGGTTTCTTCAAGAGAGAACTGGAATTCGTGGGTTTAATATGTCTTAGTATTTAATCCCATATAACTGAACAGGTTTCTTTTTCTTTTTGTCTTTTTTCCATAACTGCAAAAGACTAAACACTGTAAATCCAGAGTAGTCCCTGATTCTTGCTAAACATATCACAGGGGAAAGATTTCCAAGCATGTTGATACATTACTTACTGTTGCTTGATAAATGAATAGTGATGATTTCTGGTGTGTAAAAATCCTTTAGAAAAAGATTCCATATTTTCTAGGAAACATGAACCCACTAAATTTTGTTTAATTGGAAACATTGGATTATTCTAGTTACAGATAGATCTGTATGAATTAAATTGCAGGCTGCAAAATTTGCATCTATACAGGGCTGTGGTATGATACAGTAGAATAACCATGGCATTTCAAGTGCCTATCAGAATTATAAATAGAAGTGTGTCTTGAGAAATATTAAGGTTTGTTAAAAAAAAGAAAAAAATCCTTCCAAACTTCCATTGCTTAATTTTTGTTTTAATGAAGAACCTTTTGAAGAAATTGCTATGCTTGAATAGCATGAAGAATGTACATGACATTTTATTTCACTCACCTGTGTCCTTGCCTATTGTTCTCCTCAGCAGTCCAGAAGTGAAACATTTCATAAGCTATTTGCTCTTTAACAGCCATTTAATTATTATGCACCTCATTTCTTTTGTTTAGTTGTTAAATTTAAAAATATTTTCTGTGAGTTTGGGGTTATTTTATAATTTCATAGAATATTCCAAGGTGTGTATGTTGCTGTAAGATAACACTGGCAGGTCACAAGAAGCACTTGCCTCAGCCTTATACCTCATAACACCCACAAGGCATGTTTTATCTCAGAGTACCACATGTCTTGTTAAGCCTTCCAGTTTCTGCGGTTGATGAACAAGTATACTGTCAGGGTCTTAACAGAAGTGCTACTTTTATATATTTATAGCTCTTTCATTGTCTATAGTTCAGTGCTAAGATGCGCATCCGTTGTATATCAGATGTGTGTAATGGGAAGGCACTTCGACCAAAGTCCAGAGAGGGATAGGCATAACACTAGTTTCCTTTGAAAATCTGTAGAAGTGTGGACACATTTTGAGTGCAGAGCTGCTAGTGGGCTGAGATGGCCCAATAGAAACAACAAGAACACTGCCAGTATGTCAAATTATTTTCTTGTTTAAGAAAGAAATTCAGTAGAGAAGGCATTAATAAAACAAGATTTACAAAGACTTGCTGTAGGTTGACTTGTCAATTATCAGGTGTAAAAAGAACGATATATTGGGAAGCTCCATATAACTAATCACGTGTTTTAGTTGCTTGGCTTTATATATTTCTAAAACAAACTCATAGAAAATCTGAATGAAATAAATTTCCTGTGGACTAGGAGTAAAGACCGAATGAAAAATTTTACTTAAGTATCCACTTATACTTGAGATTGATTTGAGAGAGACTATTTAAATGTTTTAAATTATGCTTATTCTTAACAGAAACCTAATGTCTAGCCTGCTACTCTCAGGCAGTAGACATTGCTCTCATTAAGAATTATACATCTTAATTCATTGTGTAATGCTGTGTGTGTGCAGTCTTAGCAGTCATTATGCAATTATACATCTTAATTCCTTGTGTAATGCCATGTGTATATATCCTTAGGAGTCATTATGCAAGACAAAAACATGTAATTGGATCCCACAGTGGCAGTGGCATCTGCCAAAAATCAGAGAAATTCCTCTTATTTAAAGGAAGGCTTTTCAAAAAGTAGCAAAATGGTATATTATTCCTTGACTTCAAGGGCAATTCCTTTCTTTTTAATCTATTGTCATATTAATAGTTTTGGTGGTATATATATATTATAAATACAGAAAATCATGGGTTTGAGTCTTCTGAAGTTGTTTCCCTTTGGAAGCTTGTCTATAACTCATCAAGAAAAGGTGCTGTCATGTAATTCTGCTTTTGTGTGGGGGTGTGTGTGTGTGTGTGTGTGTGTGTGTGTGTGTGTGTGTGTGTGTG
>NW_020897691.1:12267550-12378303 GCF_003984885.1 Neopelma chrysocephalum
TGTGTGTGTGTGTGTGTGTGTGTGTGTGTGTGTGTGTGTGTGTGTGTTTTCACCGAGAAGACAGCTAGATAGTTAGTTCAAGCATCCAGGATGGTGGACAAGCTAGAGCAAATAGTTGTTAATTCTGAATTTTGAATCTTATCTTAACAAATTATGAGCATTTAACAAACTCCCGGAAGTGGGCATAGATTCCACAAGGGCTAGAGTACATGAGCAGAGGCTGTATAAAATGAGCTGGACCGAAGCATGGGATTAATTTCCAACTTGTTCCCCTGACCATGAGATCAAATAAAATGTTGATACAAACCTTGAATTTTATAGCTTTGGACCATTTTATGTGGAAAACATAACACTTTCTGTTAATAGAAAATCAAAATAACTTGAATTGTAAGTCAAATTGCATCCTTTTCCCATTAATACCTACCAGGTTTTCATGAACCACAATTTTCTCATAGAGCAGCTGAGAAAAGTGTTCCACACTTAGTTCTCCAGTGGGAAAATAACACATATCACAACTTACAGGGGCCAATTAAAGTCCATCTCTATATGACAAACCCGATTTTGCCACTTCAGTGCAAGTAGGCATGCTTCTCTTTTTGTTTTGCTGCTTATAGAAAAATTCCAACCTCCTATGTATCCAAAAATGAGATTGAATCAAAAAGTGCTAGTCGCACTCAGTTGTGGCACACAGTTGAAGTAAACATACTACATAAAGGTAAGACATCATAAGACTCCAAACGAGGTTTGCTAATGATGCTTATTTATCAAAAAGCTACAGAAATAGCCCCCAAATACTGCAATAAGACAACTGGGAGCTGTAGTGGTTTGGGGCCATTATTGTTGAGTGTTTTTAAGATGGTTTGCAAAAGTAACCTTTCTTTGTTTTCTGTGTGATCTGCCAGGATCTCTTTGAAGCCAAAAAACAAAAATACAATGGGGTCATACAGTAACAGTGTCTATTTTCTTTTTTCTTTGCATTGAATTCCTAATAGCAAAGGAATTTGAATTTTGAGGGGAAAATATAAAAAAATACATTTTCCCACCAGATTATAATTATTTCAAGGAAAATGATACATTTCTATTTATCAGTGACCCATTAGTATGTTTCTTTCTCCTTTGATTTATGCAGAAAGAAACCCCCCAAAAAGGCAAAATACTGTGATCAGCAACAGAATAGAACCACAGACATATATGCTCAAGTGCTGGGGATTAGACACACATTAATAATTTCTGCAAGGTGTTACCTCTGAATAATATATAGGGAAAAGCAAAGTTTCTTCCTTTTTTTTTCCCCCTTGATTAATTATCTGCTTTCTGTTCGGATCCTGAATACAGAATTTATCTCATGCTACTCTAATTACCATTGATTCATTTGCATAGAATGCCTTAAGGACATACCTCAGGAGACAGAAAAGGTGAATGTCTCCAAACACATACCTTTTTGTTCCTATCCCAAGAATACACCAAAGTCATGTGGCTTCATAGCTGGAAGGCTTCCAGATGTGACTGCTTCCAAGTCTTTTGAGAGCAGGGACAGGGATGAGAGGAAGAGATGATAGACCTGTGTTTGACAGTAGTATTGTTCTTAGCGGTTGGTATAGTGATATTGTTAGCATTGTTATAATCATATTATTGCTTTTATTAAGTTCTAACAGTAATTATATTGTTATTATGTTGTTTTCCTATCTTCAGGAGCAATGTGAGAAGGGTAATGCTTCCAGGTATGAAGAAAAGGAAAATGAAGGTATTGAGAGAGAGGGAGCAAAAAAAGAAGAGAATTTTCAACCACTTTTTTTTAAGACGAAAGGTTTTTAAAGGCATGGGGGAAAAAAATGAAAAAGAAACATAGTGTAGCTTGAATTTTGTTTCAGGAATGCAATGAGGAGAGTCAAGATGTAAATGTAGCTAGACAAATGGAAAGAAAAAGTGAATTTACATGGAATGCATTGGAACAGTAGTGGGGGGGGGAGCCGAGGAGAAGGTTCATTACTGCAGCAGAATGTCTCAAATGACAAATATTTAGGTGTGTGCTGTGCTTGTCTAGTGAATCTTGATGCCGTACAGCCATATGAATTCATATCCTAGATGTCAGAAACAGGTAAGTAGGCTCTGATCCTGAGCAGCTGTAAGTCAATGTAGCTTCACTGGAGAAAATGGAGTCATGCCCATTTCCATAAGCCCAGGAATTGGTCATGATAGCAAGAAATTTCATATGTAATCAGATCATCAGAACACAACCTAATTATCACATAAGATGAATTCTTGAACTTCCTTTCTTATTAAAAACAAACAATTAGCCTTATCACACTGGTTTCTTAGAAGCAGTAAATAAATGAGGTATTCTTCAGCCATGCATGCTTATTCTGAAGACATAGATAATTTACATTGCAGTCTAAAAACTTAAAAAGATTTGCCATTTCAGAGTTCTTCTGAGAACAAGACCTGTCAGTAGGTGCAAGGATCTCCTAGAGGTACTGGATCATGCTTTCCTAGATTTCAGGCAAACTTTGTTTCAGCCAGCACTGGTGTTGGGATGCACTATGTTTGATTTGTCTTCCTGCAGTGGATCTTTTGAACCAAGACTATTTCAGGAATATTTTTTAGTCAAGCGTAAACTCTTTTTATTCGGAGGTCTGGCCTCCTCCCACGTTACTGACAAGTTCCAGCTTGCAGCAGTCCTTCTGTACCCATGCAGACATATGTTTCCTTGGGGTTTAAGAGTTGCATCTCCTTTGCTGAGAAAAGGGTAAACATCTGGGCTTTGGTTTAACATAATCTGTTGTGCTGTCCACAGTGTAATTCCATATAATATGTTTAGTAGCAGTGAAATTTAGGCTAATTGTGCGTCCTAGGACTGCACTGTACATCTATACCTATGTGTGTAGAAAAGTGTCATGGGTTGAGCTGCCCCCTCCCCCTGGGGGGGCTGGAAGTGGTTGGTCCCAACTGAGTTTCCAGTGAGGAGTCAATCGGATCTGTTTTTTCGACCCTGTGAAATTAGATATTACGACAGCCAGAAGTTGTTGGCAGTATGAGAGAGAGAGATTTGGAGCCATGAGGTGAGAGGAGGGAGGCCTGCTGGCCCCCTTGTGGGGGGCCAGGCTCTCTTTTCCCCCCCAAGCCGGGCTGTGAGGAGCCCGGACAGTATTATAACTGGACCGGGTGCCCGTGGCCAAAAGGCTAGGGGGCTTTTTTCCCCCCCCACTGCCCAGGAGAGGTGGTGGTGTGGACTTGGAGGCCAGCCAGGGGGGTTGGAGCAAGCTAGCCCCCTGGCAGGCAGGCTCAGTATTGGAGTCGAGCCACAGATGGACCGAGGGGTGGTCTGGAGCCCAGAGAAGCAGCTGCGATCGTACAGAGCTGGAAGAACTCCAGGCAGAGGAGAGAGACTGAAGCAGCCTTGCTGCTACCCTTTTTCCCCCCATAATGGTGGGGGAGAGGGTGCAACCTTGAGCTGAGGCTGAAGAAACGGGAGACAGGCCAAGAGGCTCGGAGGTGCCCTACGTGAGGTTTGGACGAGGGCAGCCGAAAACTGAAGGATGAGAAATGTGGGGGATGGGCCCCTTGCCACGTGGCAAGTCAAGCTGATGCTGCAGCTGAGACAGAGAGAAGCCAAACCAAGCAGATTTTTCTGGGTAAGGACTTTTGGTGAAAACTATTTGGGGTAAAAAGACTGGGCAAAACCCAGAAACCCTTCAACCTGCAGAGGAAGAGTGAACATCTTACTCTCTGGGAGGAACTGTAACGAACCAGGGGGAAAGAACTCACAAGCTGACACCCTGGACCTTCGTGATGAAGACCTGGTAAAGCAAGTGTTCACTTGTAGCCCAGGAGGAGACCTCAGCAGAGGCTGAGGGCTGGTGGGGGTGCAAGAAGACACCTTCCCTGATACCCCAATGAGAGAGAGACCCTTAACTATTGCCCTGAAAACTTCTCCTGAACTGATGTGGGAGGGTCCAGGGGTGGTAGAAGTTGTGCTAATACTGTGTATTTATTTGCTTCTTAGTTTCTATAGTATTTATTGTGTAAGTAATAAATTGTAATATAATTCCCTTCCCCCATGCTGAGGTGTGCCTGAAAACTTCTCTCCCATGTTGAGGTAAATTGTGGGGGGAGCTTGGAGATTAGATTTTTGGGGTCAAACCCCCACAAAAAGATATATATGGTCGCACAAGATTTTCTTGTCTTTACTGATAAATCTGATGGTTGAAAGGCAGCAATTAGCTAGCGGAGAAGGAAAAACTTCTTTACTTTCAGAGTGATAGAGCACTGAAACAGGCTGCCCAGAGAGGTTGTGGAGTCTCCTTTAAAACGCACCTGAACAAGATCCTGCTCAACCTGCTCTAGGTGAACAAGCAGGGGAGTTGGACTAGATGGTCTCCAGAGGTCCCTTCCAACCTCAACCATTCTGTGATTCTGTGATCCTTTGACCTTGCATCCACACTGGAAGTAACGTGCCTTTGAGGGTGCCCTGTTGCACAACTTCACCCTTGGTAAAACCAGGCAGAAAGTGACTCCCAAGAATAGACCCTGGATATAGTTGCACCTGAGAAGTACCTTTGCATCACATTAACCTACTAATGGTGACATATACAAAGGATTCTCAGATAATTCAGAACCAGGTCTTAATATGTCAAAATAAAAGATAAATAAAATGTTGCACAGATTCATACCTCATAAAAATGTAGTAGTCACATTTTGCGGTTTTCACTAAGCAACTGGAAAACAGAAGCACCAAATAATTGGGATTGGGAGGGATGTCAAGATAATCTAGTTCAAGCCAACCCCTACTCAAAGCAGGGTCACCTGGAGCAGGTTCTTCAGGTCATTTCAATTGAGGTTTTGAATGTTTCCAAGAATGAAGACTCCACAACCCCTCTGGGCAACATGTGCCTGTGTTCAACATCTAATAAATAAGATCTCTTGCTCTCCCTTTGTCTGTCCAAGCCAATCACCTCATTGTAAAAGGTTATGAGTTTCATCAGGAACAATTTTGCATTCATATATCTGTGCTGACTACTCCCAATCACCTTCATGCTTTTAATATGCTTGGAGATGGTTTCCAGGATTAATTGCTCCATCAGCTTCCCACATGACCAAGCTGAGGCTGACTAGCCTGTAGTTCTCTGGATCATCTTTATTTCTCTTTTGAAGACAGAAGTAACATTGGGGGTTTTTTCAGTCCTCCTGTAGTTGCTAGGACCACTCAAAAGTAATCAAAAATGTCCTTGTAATGATGCTTACCAGTTCCCTCAGCACTCATTGGTGATCCCACCAGGGCCTATAGAGTTGGTATGTCCAGTTTGTTTAAATATTCCCTAACTTGATCCTTCTTCAGCAAGGCCAAGTCTTTCTTACTCTAGACATCCCCTTTGGTCCCAGGAATCTGGGGTTCCTGAAGAGAAGTATTGCCAGTAAACCTGAAGTGAAGAAGGCATTGATTTCCTTGCCCTTTTCCATATACTTTGTCACCAGATCCTCTGCCCCATTCATCAGCAAACTCACACTTTCCTTGGTCTTTCTTTTGTGGCTGATGTACTTGCAGAAGTCCGTGATGCCTTTTGTGTTGCTTACCAGATTTAAGTCCGTGTGGGTTTTGGCTTTCCTAACCCCATCCGTACATATTTGAATAGTGTCTCTATAGTCCTCCTGGATCCTTGCTCCCACTTCTTGCATGCTTCATTTTTATGTCTGAATTTAGTCAGGAGCTTCTTATTCATCATGCAGGTCTCCTGCTACTTTTAATTGACTTCCTGATGGTCAGGGTGGATGATTGTTGAGCTAGAGGAGGTGATCCTTGAACATCAGCCACTGTCCCAGACCGTCGTTTTTTCCAGGGCAGGCTACCCTGAACAGGCCAAAGTATGTTCTCCTGAAGTCCAGATTTATAGTCCTTATTTTTGCCTTGTGCCCTCCTCTCAAGATCTCAAACTCCATCAATTCCGGATTGCTGCAACCTAGGCTGCCTCCAGTCTTCACATATGCAACCAGTTCTTCCTTGATGGAAGTATGAGATACAGTAGACCATGTCCCCTTGTTGACTTCTCCATCACTTGTGACAAGGAATTGTCATCAATGCACTCCAGAAAACTTCAAGATTGCTCATGCCCTGCTATGTTGTCTCCCAGGCAACTAGAGAAATGTAGTGCATGTTGAATGGTTTGTATATCTGTCAGAAATCCAAAGAAAAGTAAGAAAAATGCTGAGTTGTAAAATTATCTTGATAAACATGAAATATTTATGGAGCATATTTTTTGTAGACAGGGATCTTGCTACCTGTCAGCGTGACAGGACAATATTTGTTGATTTTATACACATGTATACATATTCAGAATCCGAAAATAGTTCCTTTTGCTAAAATGTTTAATGTGTGGTTCATCAAAAAGGTGCTGAGACAACTGCCAAATTGTTTGCATTTCCTGTAAACCAGGTAATATTCTGAGTTAGATTTCAGGGATCATTTTTTGGTAGTTTTTATAATTACTTTACAGAAAATGACTGGGATCAACAAACCAGAAAAGAATTAGTTTGAAAGGTCAGACAAGAAGTCATATTATTGACTTGCTATAAACACTGTGAATGCAATTGGCCCAAACCCTGTAAGTTTAAAAAAAAATTCTTGTTTCAAAAGAAAATTACTTGAAACCACACAACTAGTCTTGGATTTTTGATCAGACGTGTGTTTTTCAGAAAGCATCTGCTTTTTTTTCCTTGTATGATAAAGCGTCGTATTTTCATTGCTATTCCAATGCTTTCCCCAGCAGTGTTTGTAGAACATTTTGCAAAAATGATGACTCAGAACCAAATATGAAGGTTTTAAAGATTATTGCAATTTCTCACTTCTAAATAATTTTTATTTTAGTTTATTCCCCTTCCAGATTACTTGGAATTGCAGATCTACTCCTTCAGAGTTTGGAGTTGATTTAATTCCAAGGTCTGGCTACATGTAATTTTAGACTGATGCTTAACACCAAGTTTTCATCTGTTTTTGAAATTTGTCCAAAGTTTCTCAGTGTTGTTCAGTGTCAATACTCAGGTTTAGAAACACCTCTAATTAGAATCATCCTAGTGCAGGGGGGTGTTGTTTAGGTTTAGTTTGTTATTTCTAGTAAGGTACTATTCACACTCGGAATTTGAACCAAGCAGCCATTGAACTGAACAGTGCTGGTCTTTGGAAAGAGTATGGATTGGATTTGATGATATAGATTTTGATGATTGTAGATTAGTTATGCCCTGATTTTAAAGGATTCACTTCTTTGTAAGACAAACATCAATTGGAAGCAGAATAAAGGCTTAAGATCATTCTTTCCCCTCCCCCCTCAAAAAAAAAATCCAAACCACAAAACAACCTCTCCAAAAAACAATTTCTCTCAGAGAAATATCCTAATGCCTTGCTTAATCGGGTCACTAAGAGGAAAGGCACGCTCACTGGGCCCTTGTGCAGAAGCTAGGCATTTCCTGAGAACAGAGAGACTTACAGAAATCTGTTCATTATTTTGTGCTCTCCCTAGCACATAAACTAGATGTGTGTTTACAGTTCTGAAAAGCAAGTGCTACAAATAGGGGATAGCATGAACCCAATAAAACACTTAAAACAGCACTGTAGTTATCCAAGATACATTATTTATGCTATTTTATTTGCTCAATGGTCATATTTAGAAAGATAGTCTTTTTACAGTGCTTCAGCTGTTACCAGATTCAAAAGAAGTAAGATGCAATGTCCTTGAAACAAGGAGCGCCCCTTGCTCCTTTTTATGTGTTTCAGTGCATCTGAATACCATTTCTTCTTTATGTGACTGTCTTGTCAGGACTGGTTTTGCATGTATCAGCTGTTAGTAACCCTGGACTGGATCTTAGCTGTTAACTGTGATTTTTTTAGAATCTTTTTCAATTGCAAAAGGTTAGCAAAGCCAGCTTGTGTCGATTCTTGTGTCACTGCTGCCATCTTCAGGAAGTTTTCAATATTGCTGGGGGAGCTTTTTTTTAATGTACATAAATTCCAGCAACGAGAAGATGAACAAAATATGTGCGTCTCACACATGGTTACAGGAACACAGTCCGAATGGCACAGAATAGAAGTTTGTACGTGGGGTGCCTTGGTTCTGTTAGGGATATTTTAAAAAGCATCAAATGAAGGGAGTGTCCTGATTTCTATTGCAATTCATTGTGAATTAAGCACTGCGTACTTGCTTAGCTGTCATCAGCTTCCCAGGCTGCATGTTCAGTAGTTCATTTCAAGAACCATGTTAATGAACCCATCATATTTCCAGTTCTGTTTGCACTTATAAATGTGCAGCTAGATGCTCAAATGCCCAGGGCATGCATGCATAGCAGCAGTATTATCATATGGAAATAAGTTTGTTGTACTGTTTAAGGGCATATTAATTGAACTGCAAAGCTGCTAGAGCAGGAGTGAAAGCCACAGGCAGCAAAATTCATTCCTCATGACGTTCCTTGTGAACTGATATATGCGTTCAGCAACCAAATGTCTTTTTCAAGCCTGTGAGAACTGGTATTTTACTGTAGATTTCAACCACTTTGTTGCAAAAAACCCTCAACTTTTGACATCAAAATTGTATAATGATGCAGGAAAAATATTTTCAAGATGTACTTTTTTATACTTGTTATAAAATGCTTTGTCTCACACTTTCTAAAAGCATCTCAAGATAACTATCATGTTCCCTCTTTTCATCCTAGTTCCTTAAAAATAATGTTTTCTTCCATGTAAAACTTTATTAAGTCTTAATATCTATTTTAGTGGTGACAATATACACTCTAGCTTTATTTTCTTTACAGTGTAACTCATACTCTGAATTTTTCTGCTCTGGAGGAAGTACAGTATTGTTCCACTGGATTTCTACCACCGTAAGCAGGAAGGACACATAGTTTATGTTTTATTTCATGCCTATATATTACATATTTAGAGTTAGTTTCTCTTTTTTTTTTTTTTGTTTTTATCAGTTGTAAGTGGAATGCTGCATTCTTTTGTGGAGTGCTCAGAATAGAGAATTACAGGCACTAGATTACAAAAAGTCTTTTAAAAATCATGGTTTAGTTACATTTTCCATCTTCGACTGCTTTCAAATTGTTCCTCATATTCATTAATTACTAATCTCCTTATCCTTTGCATCTGGTTTCTAAGACATTTGATTAAATTATAAGGTGGCAATGATATTGGTTTTTTTCCTAATGTTTCCTCATATAAATACTTTATAATTTATTATGGAAATTATTTGTAGAAATCTTACATTAACCTGCATCCACTTTGCATTCTATTATTCATCCAGGCATGAAATTACTAAACATTATACACTAGATAGATGTGATAAGGTGTCTGTACCACTTACTAAAGTTACTTAAATGGGAACAGATTTAAGTCAATACACAATTGGTTTTTTCTCTCCAGTGGTGCCAACAAGAGCCTAACACTTAATTAAATTTCTTTGTCATGTCTGTACTGCAAAATGAAGTAAGGGATCTCTGCACCCAAGTGGTGCTGAAACATCTACTGAGCATAATACAGCACCATGCAGAGACAGTAGCCCAAGTCCCAAAAACACTACAGCTGCATTAGCTACAGATTTTTGATATGGCTGTAAAACTTACAGCAGGGCTATCTGAAAGTTTCACAGCAGTGTAAGCTGCAAGTAAAACGCAGTTTTGCCACTTGAAGAAGGGAAAGGGTCTAGGCTACTGTTGTGTAGAAGATAGAGAGGAGAAGCGGGTACAAAGGAATTAAGAGCAGAGGAAGATGAGTGACTGTGACAGCTGGTCCTAAAGGAAGGGTCAGAGTCTGTGGCAGCAGCTGTTTCTGGGGTTAGGGAGAGCTCCTAAAAGTAGCAATGTTTAACATCTAAGGTCTTGTCGTAGTCCCTGTAGCATGACAAGCTAGAAGCCTTGCTCTCTCTGCTTGCTGTCCGCAACTCTGGCACAGGTAAGGTAAGGAAGAGGGACATGAATGTCTTGCAGGGTTTAGCAACCTGCTGCTGTAGGCAGCTGCCTAATTTGTATAAGCTTGTTTGGCTTCCTTTTCCAGAGGTAGCTTGGTTGGCATCAATCTGGACATCCCTTCCTGATGCTTCAGGGCACAATATTGTTCTGCTTCTAGTTAAAGCTGTGCAACTCTGCCAGGGCGATTTATGCCTGTTCTGACAACCAAACCGTGGTTTGCTTTTAAAATTTTGCAGTGTTTGAACTCTTGTTTGCTTGGCTAGTCAGCTATCAGGTAGGTTTCTTCAGTAATAACAAGACATGACTCTCATATATATATACATAATAGCACAATCAATAACATAAGGTTTTCATACTTTCAGTATACCACATAATCTTGTTATTAACTATGCTTTATAGGCTTTTCCTTCTTATTTTCTGGAATGGGCTAATAAGTCTTACATCCCAGCCAACATGCTGAGAACAAGATTGTGCAATACCCTTATGTGTAGGTATGGGTAGAGGAATCTTTAAAGAGCATTGTCTCTTCCCCCACAGAGGCCTGAAGTCACTTCATCTGAGAGAAGTACCTGGGTTCCACTCTGCTTCTTTCTTCTGTTCTATCCCTTGCAGCACTTGGACTACAAGGCAATTCAGAAGGAGGCTGGAAAGCTGGCTGGCTGGCTGGCTGGATTGCCAATCCACATAAAATCAGTACATGAGATTTGGGGAAGTCTGGGACAGGTTCTCTGATCTTATGCTGTGTGTTTTACGAATTCATCTTTTAGGTTAATGCCACCTGATGTAAGGCAAGCTCAGGACAGTATATTTGGCTGTAGACACAAAATCGCCAGCATTCACAGAAGAGGCTTCAGATGTAAATGCCATTATCTAGATCTTACGGAATGAGCCCATGGGTTGTTTTCCAAAAGTCAGGAAAGAAACTTTCAGATTCAAAAAGAAAACATTGAAATCTTGATGCAGTCCTACGCTTAAAGCTTTTAATGTTTATAGAAAATTGCCTCTTTATAGTATTGATGGCAAATTGCCCTTAGATTGCAAAAGCTGCACAGAGAATGCAGCTATATTTCTGACACCATGTTTTGACAGATTGTCATGCTTCTCACAAAAGTTTGATTTTAGCTGAAATATGCATAGCAAATGTGTGTACTTTATTATAAGGAAAAAGACCAAAATTGCTCTGCAAGTACTAGTGTCATTAAAAATGGATGCTTTTTCTACTCTGGCATTTATCTTTATTGTAGTATTTGCAGGTTTTTCTGTAAGTGGCAATTGGCGAAGCCACAAATCCTAAGTAAACATATCAACGGCAGGTGGTAAATATTCTGCTTTTAATATTTCTAGCTGTAAGGACAAGAAATACCAAAAGACAGAGTGTGTGGATAATGGTCTCACACTTGGTGCTGGATATGACAAAGTGCCAGAGGCAAAGTCAACCCAATACCCAAGATGTGGGCTTCACAGCAGTAGCACAACAAGGACTGTGACCTTCAGGGAGGCAGAGAGGGTTGGTTTTCATTGACTTTGAATGGAAATAAGTAACAAAGTTCATAGCTTCAAAGTAAAAAATATTTAGTCTGTGTTTATGAATGTCTGAAATCTAGCCAAGAATCCAACTGCTCTCTTAATCAAAAGCCAGACTATATGGTAAAATCTTTTCCTGTGAAATGTGGGGTCTGGGAACTTTTCTAAAAGAAAAATAAAAAATTCTATAGGTACTTATCATTCATTATAACACTAAAATTTGTACTTTGGAAAGCGCATTTGGAAGCTGTATTTTTCTAAATGGAAACAGTTTAGAGAGATGACTTTGGGTCATTCTATATGTCACTTCCTAATTACCTTGATTTCCTGTAAGGCATGCTCATCTTTTCAATATAAATCTTTGCTCCAATAAGCAGGCTGTAGTTTGACTACAAAAGCTCCTTTAGAATTGAAACTTGGTGCCTTATAATATTTTATGTTTTCAAGGGGTTTTTTTGACTGGATGATCGTGTTGTCCAGTGAAGATAATTAATTTTTTACCTATCTGGTGTTTTGTTTCTGTTACTATTTAATAAAACACTCTTCAGATAAAAACCAAATCTGGTTGAAAAAGTCCTGCTAGTCTGATAAAAACTGAGCGGCTATACATTTGTGATATACCATATAAACGTTTGATGGTTACAACTCATAGGAGATTCTGTGTGATTAGTGACTACTTATTTACATTCCTCCATTATATTTTCATTTACAAAAAAAAAAAAAAAAACAAAACCAACACATGGAACTACTTTACTGATTTTCTCTATTAGGCAAAGTTTTGACCTTTCTTTAGAGGAACGATCTGAGATGACTAGTGGGGAGTCCAATGTCTAAAAACTGGAAATCTTCTCCTTTATGTGTGGCTATGTGATCTTGGACAACTATTTTTGGTGTAGATCCTCAGTGGTATTTGGATAGCCATATCAACTGAATTAAGATCCTCAAATTTTAGAGATTTGTGGCCAAGATTTTCTACAAATTAGTGTTCAGTCACTAAAACAGTAACAGTAGTATTCTGCTGCTTCACTGGAGTGCAATGAAAGAGATTTTCTTACAGTTCCAAGATGTTCTGATGCTGTGGTGATCAAAGTTGTGCAAGTATCTTAGAATGCTACGTATTTTGCTTTGATGCATAATATATAACCAAACTGGTTTTGAAGACGTAAAAGTAAGTTTATTTAGTTACACATGTATCTTACATTATACATGATTTCCCTGAGGTTCTCTTTAGAATATACTATAGCCTTCTTACTTTATAAGAGCACTTAATGTACATTTTCTGGCAGCTCAATAAAGAATAGAATTAACACTTGTCACCTGTGATTTGTTTCAGCCTTAGCATGAATTATAATGTAGTACCCTTTTGGTTTGGTTTTGAACTTGATTTTAGAAGAGAGAGTAGGTGCATTGAAGGTTGATTTCTTGAAGTACTTGTTTTCCTGAGAAGTAAGATAAAACTTGTAAGCTCTGCATTTTAAATTAAAGGTGAGGAGATCTGTGTTGGTTTTATTTGTTCATATAGTTATGATTTTGAGGAACCTTTGCATTTCTTGCACGCTAGTTTTGCTCCAGTACTGATGGAGATGTTGATCCTGCCTGCATTCAGTAGCTTTAATTTTCATGATTCCCATCAGTAGTGAAGGGTCCAGACAGCCACCACTGAATGAGGGATGATCAAAAAAGGTGGAAGAACAGAGAAGACAAAGCAATTTTTATAAGATTGCTAGTCAATATATTCTCAGTGACAACAGGTCATAACAAAAGAAACTGATTTTATTCTATAATGAGATTGCAGGTCTGATAAGAAAAATCGATTGCACAAAATCAATTTCATTTTTTGTAAGACTTCAAACTATAGAATATTCTGCTAAGCAAATCACCATAATATATCAATAGAAGGCTTTAGGGGTGTGGGCTCCAACTGATGTGGTTATGGTTTGAGCAGTAGCATTGTCTGATCACTGTCAAATGATGCAGTATGGATGCCTCACTGTGCTTTGGCCATGAGTATTAAGAACGGGCAGATCACAGAAAGTAGTGTTTTCTGTGAAGAAGCAATGCATAGCAGGGTATTGCTAGCAGCATTTAACATGGACTGTCAGCAAACCTGTCAAATTCAATGCTCAACAGTGATTCAGAAGTAAATAAAAAAACTTTGCTGATTCAGCACAGAAATGATACGAAGATTAGTCAAATATAATTAATGACAGAAAACAAGACAATCCCCAGAAAAGTGCCGTGAATATGATTTGGGCCTGTAGGAGCGAGGGAGGAGGAATGGCTTAACCAGTGAGAAATTTAAGAGTTTCTCTGTTTAGGTTAAACAAGATTCAGAGGTATCTTGATTACAGTACATAAGTACCTTCAGAGGAAGAAAGTATGGGATACTGAAAGACTCTGTACTTTAGCAGAGAAATGGAAAGCAGAAAGCAGTGACTGGAAGCTGAAACTAGAAAGGGGCAAAGTAGACATTAGATAAAATTTTTAAAAGTGATTTTGAAGGGCCATTATGTATGAGTGCATCTTTCCTCACCTGATGTCTTTAATCTAAAAGTGAATATTTATTTCGGAAGACACACTTCGGCCAAACCATAGGCTGTCTTCAGTACAACTAATAGTGATAACTATGGTAGTGAAGACATGACAATTTACATTTCGACAGGGATTGCAGAAGGCTGGTAAGAAATCAAGCGTACTTGAGCTTATACAGAAGTCCCTAGCAGTGCACCTACAGTGCTGCCAATTAAACCGTGTCTATGACTACCTTACTGCAACCTTGCCTGCATTCTGCTGTATAGAAACATGGGAGGAGGTAAGGTTGAAAAAGAAAAGGAATATCTCAGTTGAGGAATAACTTTAAAATAACAGTAGGGAGCTCAAACTTGAAGCTTTTTGTAAGGAATGGGAATATTTTTTTGAAGTTGGAAGAAAGATAATTTTAAAAGTAATATTTTATAAGCACTATAGGGAGATCTTATCAGAGATCAAAGAAAAGGCATTTGCAGTAGGCAAGGGAGAGAATGAGAGCTGTGGTGCTTTATCCAAGGGAAAGTAGTTCTTTGAAATGCTGTGAAAAAGGAAATGGCAAAATGTTATTTCCAAAAAACTAACCAGCATAGCATGGAAGTGAAAAACTCATTTTTCTTTCATCCAAAAAAAAAAAAAGGGCTACATTCTGCTTCCACTTTCAAACTTGAAACACTATAAACTGGCCAGTCAGGAATAACTGAGACTGTAGCTTGGTTTTACCACCCTAGTTTTTATTCAGCAGCACTACAGATGTCATCTGTGGGGCTTGAATTCCATAAAACTGACCAGAGTTTGGTCTGATTTTACCTTTTGTTTGAATAATCATAACGATAGAGGATTTTTAAAACAGGATCTGAATCCCTGTTGAGGTTTTTAATACCTCCTATTGTGAGGTCACTTGGATTTAGGATTTCTGCTTGGGTCTATCTCATACATTTTTACAGATATTCAAAAGCCTGTAATAGCCCACACACAGGTTATATTAATTTCCAGTGCCTAAATCCCTTAAGTGCTTTGGGGATTTCCTTGCTAATCCTCTTTTTAATGCATAAACCTAGAGGGTAGGTTTGAACCTTTGGGATTTATTCTTTGTGTTGGTTGTTTTCCAAGTGAAGAATCTTTCAAGGGTAACAACGGTAAGTGCTAAATACACAAAGACATAGAAAGTTTATGTGCTGTTTATATTATCACAGCAATCTGCCAGTCTTTTTTTGGCACAAAAAGGAAAAGAAAGTGTGACTATTATTAGTAATTATGCTACTTATAGTAACTTTAAACACTTATTAATATTAAATTTATGCAAAAGTATTAAATCCTAACTGAACAACTCAAATCCTTTCATTTCCAAGGGCAAAATAACAGTATTAATATTAATGAAGCCACAAAATACAAGCTAACTGACAGCATTTTTGCAGTTGCTGTATTTTGTTACTGAAAATTTATTATATTTTTCATGTCTGAATGTAAAAAACAAATAAAACTATCACAAACTGCTCTTTGTTTTAAGTGACATGCCTTTTCTTTATGATGCATGCTTTGCCATAAAAAGGGTGTGCTTAATGCATTTCTGTTGGGAGATGCCTATTTATTCTGACAAACCGATCAGCCTCCGGGGTGTTCTTTTGCCACAGAACTGATTCTACATCTCATCCATTATCTAATAAGATGTGAAAAGAGTATACTGTCTTACAAAAAATTCAGGCTTTGTTTCATTACAAGGATGTGGCAGGCTCACTCATAGACTTACTTGCAGGATATACAATTGTTAGTGAAAGGCCCAGTTATACAATCATGCATATTTCCAGCAAGCCTGTGGGGAAAACGTTGGTAACATTGGTCCTGAGGATAATTTATTTCAAAGGTAAGTATAAAATGTGGACTCTCTAATGAGAAAGTGCATTTTACATCTTAAATAGTACTGCATGAATTTATGAATTTCATTATTATAATAAACAGCAATGCCTCAAACTAAATTGTGAAGCAGCCGGAATGTCTTTGCAAAATATATGCCCTGGGTTTTGGTTTTTTTCTTTCTTCATTATTTCCCCGTTTTCGATGTTTATGAAGGGTTTAAAATTGCACTTGCATGGGAAAAGTGAGAGAGATTGGAGTGAGGAAAGCAAGCTGAGGCATTGTGTGATAACGCAGTGAAAATACAAATGTATACAAAACCCTATCAAACAAATGTTGTCAGTTAGATGTGTTCATAAGGAGGAAAAGTCACAAAGGAAAAAGAGAATAGGATACACGGTAGGAAATACAGGTAAACCCGGGCATAACATTAAATGTTAAGGAATAACAAGTCTTTAAGATCTTAGGTGTCCAGGCAGAGAGTACCTCTCTATATGAGTTTGCGCAGAGTTTAATCTTCAGTGCCTGAATCTTTTGACCGCTAATGCACTGCAAATCATTGTTGTATTTAAATGATGCTCTGTTACAGTAACACAGCCTCTCATACAACATATATTGCAAAAAAGTGCCTCCATTGTGAAGCTGTTTGCTAACTACAAGTGAATTAATGAATCAGTGTTGGCTGAAGTAAAACAAAACATTTTAGATCATTGACAGAATAGTGGAGAGAAGTGACAAAAAAGCAAACAGATGATTAGGTTTGATATCTGTGGAAGTTACAACGCTCACTCCACTCCTCCGCTGCAAATTTCTCTGACTTTCTGAATAACAGGATCAATCCTTTTGGACTTGAACAATACTTCTTTTTATAAAGTGCAGTTTCTTTAGCATGACAATGTAATATGATTTTCAGTGCTTCTTAGGAAAGTGAAAATACAGCTTGAAAGAGTTCAAAATGAAATTGCAAAAGCTGGAATTTGTGGCAGACAACTGTTCTAGTGTCGTGTCCTCCTGATATCCTTTATTCAGTACATGTGAATGTAGCTCTGTATGTAAAAATCAAGGCTGTTTTATCAGTCTTGCTTATAATGCCAGTCAGAATGTCTTACTGCCAGAGATCTTTCAGAGTTTGGAGTTGCATCAAGACAGCACATCTTTAAAACAGCATAAGAGAGACCCATTTTACATTATTGACTTTTCCCCTTACCTGCAAGGACACAGAATTTAATGTAGCATTGACGGGTTGAAGATTTTGACACATGTCAAGACAGATATCTTCATTTTAGAGTTTAAAAAAATGCATTAAACTTGATAAATATGAACCACTGTAGGTGGCAGAGGCAGCTCAGACTGAAGTAGGGACAATTGTTTCACTCATCTGCAAAAGACATTACTTTTCAATGAACCCTTAGGTAAAGAACAATGTTATTTAAGAAAGATGAAACCAGAACCATTGCCAGAAATGCAATAAGGGTCTAGAGGTAAACCCCATGTTAAGTAACCTATCATTGTGTCCTTTCTATACACTTTTTAACCATTCTATAAAAGTCTATGGCAAGGGTATAATTTCCTAGAAAATGGCATTTAATATGGCCTTTATAAGATGGTCACCCCCTAGTGAAGTCAGCAATAGTTTTCCATGGAGAATGCATTTTATTCAGAACAATGAATAGACTATTTCCGTTAGCAAACCCTGTAAAGCAGAACTGCTTGTTTCAGCCATCAACCTTCTTGTATGAACAGATTTCACTTCAGCAGAAACATAGCCATAAGTACCTAGTATGACTTTATGTCCCTAAATGAACCATATAGCAAAATCTCATTTTTAATAATGGCATTTACGTTACTTCACCAATGAAATGTATAGTAATAACAGCAAAATTGTTTTGTTAATGATCAGAGTGTATAATAAGATGCAAAATTAGTAGGATTATGGGAATTTAATGGGATGAGAAGGGCAAGGGATCATCTGCTATATGACTCTTCATGATTGTAACCTACTGTCTTTATCCCTAGCATGTTTTTATGGCTGATGCGCTTTGGTTTGTTTTCCAGTTTGTGTTCTGCCGTGAATGTAAAGAAGAATACCATGAAGGGGAATGCAACTCTCTCCTCAACCCACAGGGAGCCATGGCCCAGAAGGTAGGGCTGTCACAATTCCTGATCATTATCCCTGGCCCAGCTAGAGTGACCTTTGTTAAATGGGTCCTAATTAAAATCCTAAGTGAAAGCAATTATGTTCATGCCAAATTACTCTAGCCATCAGAGTTACCGAATTGGCTCTGGAGTGGATTTCAGTCGCTTTGATTGATAGAGTAGCTGAGTACTGTCAGAAACACACAGGGCTCTGCCATCCGTTGATAAAGAAAAGGCCTTCCAATGGGTTTTTTAGGGTTGTCTCTATTCAGTGTGAACACTTTTGAAAGGCTTTCTGTAGTCTTGTCACCTTTCAGCTTATTTTCAGTGCACCAGTCAGGAAATCACGTGAGTTTGGACCGAATAACAGGACTTTTATACAGCCTATGCAAAAAATGCTCTTGATAATTTATGTTTTAGTTTAAAGAAATAAAAAATGGATTGTCTAGGCTGGAAACTGCTAGATGATAATTATTCTATGCTGCTCTATAATTTTGTAGCTATTGTAGCTATAGACCTGGATAGGAAATAGTTTTTCTCTCCTGGCATTTCTCTACAGTTGAGATTCAAGTTTCCTTTTAAATAAATAAATCACATAAACCACAGTCTTTCCAATTAAAAAAAAAAAAAGAGAGAAAGTGGGAAGTGGAAAGAACAGGAAAACAGGAAAGACACCCCCTAAATATCTCACAGCTTGATGCCCAGGGTGCACTCCTAGGAAGCAGAAAACTGGTATTCAGATGTCTGGCATGTTTGATGCTAAGGGGAAACTCAAACCCTGGGCCCCCACAGAGTCCAATGTGGCAGATAGAGAACTGTGGGCAGGTGCTGATGAAGACCTGCATCCAGCCAGCTCTCGGTGAGGCATGCCAAGCTCCTGTCAGTGCCTGCAGGTAGGCTCTGTTTGAGGCTAGCTTTTGGGGACTCTCACCGTTTGAACATAGAGACTGGGAGGGAGCTGAAGTTCTACTGGGAAGCTTTGCCATATGCTACCTGGAGATGGTTCATATGCCATACTTTGCACTAGACATTACACTACCCGTGTAAAGATTCTTCTCTTTCTTAGTGAAGCTCTTATAATTTATGAAAGGAATTAGCACTGGCTGAGACAGAATTAAACAGCCTGTACCCTAGTAGTCAGACAGGGTATCTACCTCTGTTGCACTGAAACATGTGTATTGTCTGAGACCCAAACTACTTTGTCAGCCTCTAGTGATTTGTGATGCAGATGGAGTATTTTATCTTTAGCAGCTATCAGCAATTTTTTCCCCATGAATTTGTGCAACCCCTTTTTTTGAAGCCATATATATACAAGATTTGCAGTTTAGCTATCCTCTATGAAGAACAGTTTAATTTTATTTGCAGAAGCCTTAGAACGGTCTACCAGTTACCATTCACATTTATAGAAAAACAAAGCAACTTCAACAGAGAAATTGAGAGATATTTAAGCATCCAGTAGCCTAGTAAAGTAGGAGACTGACTCAGTGTCTTACCTTAATTAAATTCAGCTAGAACTTGAATACATCTCAACATGAACTGTGAGCCCTATATTCATTAAGTTATTTATGCCTAGAGTTTTGCCTAGAGTACTGAAAGTTGACATGGCATGTTACAAATGAGTTCAACAGCATTGGCTCTGTGAAAGTTAGAGTTCATATAATTCCTATGTTCTAGGGCAGAGATAAAGGTGTGCCAAGAAAAATCAGAATACCATAAGAAGCAGTAGTTTATTTTAAATATTTTAATATTGCCTTAGCTTTTCCTTGTAACATTGGGAGAACTTCATCCATCTGATCCATTCTCTCAGTACATGAATTGCATCCAATTAGACCTGTTAACTTAGGAATGTTGACTACTTTTGCGGTTCCAGTGTATGTGAACATTTTTGATCTTCCTGAAAAATTTCCTGTACTCTCAAAGAGCTGTTTCAGAATAGCTAAATGATAGTACCAGAATAACTCTTTCATCTATACAGATCAGTTCCCCTGTATAGACAAAACCACAGACTATGCAAAATTCATTTAGACTCCAATTTAAGCTGAAGTTAATTGACTTAGGTCGGCCTTCTTTTCCCCCCAAGAAACTAAGAGAGCTGCACTAATTAAACTTCTCCACGAGGTGGTGCTGTGCCGCTGTGCCACTGTTTTCCCTCCCTTTCCTGAGCCAGGCGAGCAAAGCCAGAGGTAACCGATAGAGGGCAAGCCCAGGTACTGGTGAGATGTTGGTTTCACCCAAAACAGCATGACTACAGAGCTCCCCTGCACACAGCACCTCCATACAGTGCATACAAACCATTCGTGGGGCATATATGGAGCGCAGTGCATGTGGGACAGTTTCCATCTCTCTCACTGAGATTAATGTAAAAGTTTATCCACCTGTGCTTTCAGGCTATCTGTTCTGTTTGGCCCTTCCCTGCTAGGTGTGTAAGTCTGTGTGTCAGACCTAACTTGCTGTTATTGTACTGCTTGCTGAAGCAGTGAGCAGGATTTTTTTTATCTGTGACCATCATCTGTTTCAGGGTAGGAATAATACACTTCCAGGGTTGTCTCCAGCTCATGCAGTTTGACTCCTGTCTGCATCCATATAATTTATTTTATAACTTTTATTTATTGCCACAACCCCTACCAGTCAGATTTAAGGATCAACCAGACACACTGCAACTAAACTTTTCCTCTCCAGAATAGGTGCAGGATACATGATCAGTCTAATGGAAATACTCTCCATGGGTCTGTCAGGGCAGTGCCTGAGGACAGAGATGGGCCAAAATGGTGGACAGTGCATCCACAGGTGGCCCATGATTGGCTGGGCAGGGATGTGGGGAGCTGGAGGCAGGCCCTACTTCAGTGTCACCGGGGCAGAGGCTGACATGCGTTCCTGAGCCATGAGCAGGGTGTGGGGGTTCCAGGAGACTCTTACAGCAAGGTCTGCTAGTGCCCTCAGAGTCTGACACCAATTTAGGAAGCCTTGGAGAAGGAGATCCCTCAGAAGGAGAAGTAAAGCCTGATATAGAAGCATGAAAGCCAAAAGCTGATGGTAGTGACTGTGACCTGTCACTCACAGTCACAGAAATATAGTGGAAGCTCCAGAAGGAAGAGAGAAATGAGATGACATGGCACAGCTATGAGGGTCCAGGAAACATAAATGGTCGTGGTGAAATGGGCCTGTGCTTGGGCAGATATGAGAAAGAGTGAAGAGGAAGCCTGAGGTCAAGAGAGGGGAATGGACCTGGTGGGACTGTGAAGTGGGGGAGAACAGTAGGGAAAGGGGAATGGAGTCAATTGGCAGGAGGAAGGAAGAGGGCAACTGCAGCTGCAGGGCATAGGAGGGACAAAGCAGGTGCCACATGTGGTGCTTCGAAAAGCTATTCAAAATAAAGGATTTGGAACCATATAATGGTGGGAAGCTAAAGGGCATTGCTTGCTGCTTGGGGTAGAAGAGGCAAACTCAGCAGCCGGCATGCAGAGAGCAGCCCAGCTTTAACTGCTGGTGTATCATGACCTTGTATCATACACCTGCTGGTGTATCAGACCAGATCTGTGCACAGATATTGCTGATGATTTTCCATCTTAGTGTGTAAGTTACATTATTTCAGTGAAAATAAAATTTAGCTGTGGCAACTTCATTTGAGAAACTTTGTTTTAAAACCATTGCATCCTCTTGGAGCTGTTTGAACTTTGGGATGTCAGAAGGAATCATATTGGATTAATTAAAAGGCACAGTGTGCATGGTGGAATCAATGACACAGTAAAGGTGACTCCAGCCAGACTTAGGTTTAGAAATAAGCACATAGTCCCTGCTATGTACACCCCATAACCAGGCTTCCTGGCCCCTTTTAACCTCACACATAGACAATCTATGTTGGTGGGGAATCTACCCATAAACCAGCTTCGTCTCTAAGTCCCCACCTTAAAATTAGCTTTCATAGCGCAAAATCTTTCTAGTTGGTTTTCTTTGTACAAGGATACGCCATGCACCTTCTTGCTCCCTAGCAACTGGACAAGAAAATGTGACCACATATCAGATTTGAACTTTTTCAGAGTAGCTTCCAGGATGATTTTGGTGCTGGGCATGTTGATAAGACACCTGTAAGATAAACTGTAATAGCAATAGCAATGACTCTGATGTAAAAGTGGTGCATATATAAATAAGTTAATAGAATATGGGGCAACGAGTCATAAATGTTTTGGGGAAAAAAAGTGACACAAACTGGATGAAATGTGTTATAAAAAAGTATGTTTGAGAAATGGTTCTGTGGACAAACTTTCTCCAAGAAGCAGCTGATTACATTGTCCTACCAAATCAGTGAGTGTGTAATTGTAAAAACGTAAGAGCTTTTTAGCAACTTTGCTTTTTCAGAGTTTGCTGTGAATTTAGTAAAGAGAATAAATTAAACATCATGATATATTTCTCTAGTTACGGCTGTACACAAATCCCTCCTATAACCTGCATTCAAAGGCTTGAACCTAAAAGAATATCTTATGTCTTATTCCATAAACCCGGTCTAGCAGTCTTTGTAGGAAACCCGGACATAAATCTAGTTCATCTAATTTGAACAAACTCCACCATTACTGCTAGGCCAGCAACAGCTGCAAACCTAAGCCTAGATAAAATATCCATTCTAGGATGGGCTGGCATAGTGAATCCTTTACCAGGATTTTTACTGAGCCACAAAGCTGTGGGTTCAAAACCATTTATCTCTTTCAGTATAAGTTTGTAGCTACTGCTGTAAAACTTCAACTCCACTCTTAACCTGTGGGACACTGCCTGTCCTTGGTGTAGCCATAAGCTAGAGGCCTTGGTCACTCAAATCCCAAAGCCTGTCCCCAAATCCACCAATATCAAATCAAACTTCAACTGTTTGTTGTTTTGTTACCAAGCTATCACAGTCCTCAGGTAGCTAATGTAGGATCCAGACAGTAGCTTTGCTGTTCTCCAACTGGCAGTATAAAGCTTATCCAGAGCCTCTGTCAGCCCGGGAACCCACCCAAGCTAACCAAATGCAGTGCAGTCAGTGCCTCAGCTGAGTCAGGGCAAACCTGATCCTATTCGTCAGCACATGCATCCTGGGCTCTTTGGCTGCACCCCTAACCAGAGTTTCTGGGCTCAAACCAACACGGGCATGATATCTCAGGCAAACAATTGGCTCCGAAGCACACACATTTGATCACTTCCCAGAAACGTTTTTTGTTGCACAGGCACAACATGGCACATCCATGTGCATGCACACATCCAGGAAAACCTGTCACATCACCTGGCACCCTGCTGAAGTCTGTTTTGATGTAGCTCCTGGAAAAGTTCCCAGCTCACTTGGGCTGCAGGTGAGCCTCCAGCCCATCTTATCCTCCCATTGCCTGCTGTGTGCAGGTCTTGGAGTTGACAGCAGGGGGTATAAAATGTACAGGCATTACTTGCCAGGCTTCCCTTTCCATCATGGAACAACAGCTTCTAACTTCTTATGCTGTAGATTTCCAGCAAGCGTATAGGGTTGTGAAGCCTGGTCTCTAAGTGGCTAATGATGATCTAAGTGATGAATAGTAAAAACTAACCACAAAAAACATGAATTTTTTCTCTGCATTTTAGTGAAAGAAAAAGATGCTGAAGAGGTTCACCATATACAACATCTTTCAATGGGTCCTGAGTTACAGTATGAAATGTGGAACATCTATTATTAGGCCATTGATTTTTTAAAAGTTAAATAAAGCATGGTTGTACACCTAGCTTGAATTCTTAAGTATCTAAAACAAATGAAAAAGAAACTGAGGCTTAGGGTTTTAATTGCTGGTATGTTCACAATGTCGTGCTCAGGACATCTCAACCCACAGGTGCCTAATTAAAGGAGCAAGAAAAATAACTATACCCAAGAAACATCCTGTAAAATTAATCTCTCTGTTATAAATAGAAATGCACCAGAGGAAATCTAAGAATAATTCTTAACTTTCTGTCTTATGAAAAATAGATGGGAACTATAGAAAGAGAATTTTAGCTTTCTTATTTTGGGCAGCAGTAAAGCAAAAAAGATGTGACAGACTGCTTTTGTTTATGAGGTTAAGCTGACAGTCACTTTCAGCTGTGTTGCCACTTACTGGAGAAGGCACATTCTTTATTCCACTCATGGAAAAGAATTATATAAGAATGACCTGTATTAGATTAGATTTTCTCCTTTAGAGTAGTGTAAATTCAATATTCACCATCTACCTCAATTTAATTCATTATATGAATGGCCCCAACATGCAGTGAGAACCTTGATGTGCAGTGTCACCAAACCAGAGCACTCTGATATGATTTAGTGAAAGTCTCTTTCATCCTGTATCTGACATAATATCCTGTTTATATCAATTCGATTTTAACTAGTTCGTCACAAAGCAGCACTTTTTTTTTTATGGCAGAATTCCCTAGGCACACCAGACAAATTGGTTCACACAAAGCTGCTTTCTGTGGATTTAACTGGATCACTGCTATATTGACGCCTCTATTTTTCCCGTGCATGAAACATATTCTCATGAAATGAATATCTTTTCTAGTCCTTATCTGTAGCCATATTTTAGTGTTTTGATTAGCCTAAATCTCTCTAAATTAGAGCACTAGTCCCATAGCTTTGAACACTTCTCTTTGTGAGATTTTGACTCTTAAATGACTCAAATAATGCATTTTCTTCCAAAATCTCTCTAACCTATCTATTGCCCTAGACATCTACTTTTTTTACCCCCACAACTGAAGACACCAGTAAACACAGCAGGATGTTAACTCATGTGATCATGTTCATAAAACAGCCTTGTAGAAGCTAAGAAGACAACAAATTTAAGTTGGACTGTCACCACCCCTTGTAAATATGGCTTCAACTGATAAGTCTGGTTTTGCTTACAGCTCTAGCTCTAGTGGGCTCTGTTAACCTACATATTATGGTGGGCTGAACGTTGCTTTGTGTACAATGAATTATTCTTTGTCTTCCTTTCAAATGTTTTCAAGTATACATAGCTTTTCTCACATTCATGTTAGAAAATGAGTAATACTTTCTGTTTTGAGACATCTAAACATTTTTAAAAATCTGTATTTCACATAAAGTCATAATTTTACATATTTCTATTAAATTAAATAAAAAGCTTATTTTTGCAAGTAAAATTAGCTTAAAATCAAGCATTTCTGATCCAAAGCAAATTTATTTCTGATTTAAAGAAAGCTGCACTAGGATGCATTTTTTTAAAGTTATGCATGACCAGCTTTCTTTTCTTATCAGAAAGGAATGAAGCCCCAAGAGCAAATAAGGAGGAGTGCAGAAATTACATTCACTAAAGCAAAGCAAAACATAAGGTTAACAGCTTCATATTCTATTCTGAATCAAGCGTCTTCAGTCTTCAGATGTTGTCTATAGTGGGCAAAATAAGCATGATCATAAAAGAAGTGTGCTAACATAAGACAGCATATAATTTGGTGGATGTCAAAATTTAACGTTATGTATCTAATGCTTCCAGTATTTTTAACTAGAAATTTTGCCATGAATTCTTTTAACCTAGATGGTACTGCTTAGTTGCTGTCTGCGAACACATAGTTCATTTCTTTTATGTAGTTCTACTGAAAAGTCGATGTGTGCTCTATTACCTGAATGAGATGCTGCTTTAAGAAGGACACTTTATTTCTATTTCAAGATGCTTTCTGTCCCTGTAGATCTTTTTCCAGTACTGCATGATATGGATTAAGTGCATAAAAAGCTTTCCTTTTCCATGTTGTTGTATTGCTGTATGGTCCTCAGCAGTCTCTGTGGTCTCCTTATCCCTGTTAGATTTTCCAAAAGACTCAGCATAGAAACAGAAGTAAATCTACATCCTTCTTACCCAGAGGTAACAAGACAGACTTTTCCTCCCATCTAACTAAGGGAATATTGCAGAAGGGATGTTAAATAATGCTTGCAACAGTTCTTACCGTAGTTTCCTCTTATTTGTGAGTATTCATTACTGGTCATAATGTGCAGCACAGTTGAGAATCAAAAAAAATATTCATAAAGTGGCATGGATGAAATCTAGTAGCTTTTCAGTAGGGCTGGGACAAATATTTTGTAGTAATTGGAGAATTAGAGCATATTGTGTTGAGTCAGCAATAGAAGTGATCAAAGTCTCCTATCCTCAGCAAACTGATGTGATGCACACCTGGAGCATCTCTGAACTTCCTATCCAAGACCAGGCAAAACAAGGAAAGTGAGAGACACCTCTGCTTGACAGACCTGCTCTATTACCTAGGTCATTGCAAAGGAGATTAGGTTTGCTAGTTTAGGACATAAGAGTATGATTTAAATAGACACTGAAGATAAATAATAAATAGATAATAAAATAGATAATAAAGAATTGCCATACACCTTTTTTTTATTGTTTGAGGAAAAAATGAGTGCTTGCCACCATTGTATGTGGAGCATATAAAGCACATGAACACTGGAGGTTCATAGATCTGGATGGTATGATTTCCTTACAGAATCAGAGGGATTCCATCACTGTGCCATTTCTCTATATTTGCTTCCTGCAGCAGGAAGTCTTTAACTTAGCAATCCGCAAGACTGAGCAGAGGAGGGATGTTTCAGCTCTAATGGGCTGAAAATATTATGCTGCTGCAGCTAGTTCATGCTAGAATTTTTGCAATGGAAAATATTAAAATATTAATTCACTCTGCTGTTTTCAGCAATTTGTTCTTTCTTGGTGAACTGCATATGTGTGGTTACAAGTTGTTTCTTTTAGACATTCCTAAGCACTCCCAAGTTTGTATTTTTTTTTCAGAACTGAGATTAAAAATGTCTATTCAAATGAAATGAGCAATTTGATATGTGAAATTTTGCCTCATTGTCATTTGCTATTAGGTCACAAGAAACACAAGAAGACAAGGAATAAATATGTTTGCAAGTATTAAAACACTGGATTTGGACTATTTGAGAAAATAGAGCCACTGTGAAGCTCTTCTGGGCTGACTACAAAAATTACAAATACTCTGGTCTTCCCATTTGGCTATTCTGAAAAGAATAGCAGGGTTTTATCATTGCTATAGTGATTTTCATCTTGAATCATCTGTATGGATGTTAAGTAATGAATTCTCATGAAAATGAGATTAAATTAGTATCATCTTATTTCTGTCACTGGGCAAACTGAGGCCCAGGTCAAGCATTCCCTTTTTTCCCCACCTTCTGTTCAGGCCTCTCTGAGCTAGGTCAGATTGCTTGCTAAAGTCATCCTTCCTTAAGATCAAGGTGTTGCAAAATCAATACTAGATTATGTTCTTTGCTATTAGCCTGAGCAGCTTTTTCTATTTCCCAGAACTTACTAATGTGCTGTTGTACAGAGGTCATCTTTCTGCCGAATTGCTGAATAATCCAGCAGGGTGGAGGGTCGAGTTCACTTTCCAGAAGCAGAGAGGCAAAAGTAGAAGTCACTTTGTACACTTTTGTTACCTCTACACCAAAAAGATTGGCAAAATGGAGAAAAGTAAGTGAGGAGCAACAAAAGGGGTTCATGGGTTGAGGAGACTGATATAGGTAGTAAAATAAAATAAATAATACCAAACACACAATTTTGAGGTTTCCTGATCAAAAGAAGACTGTGGGGTTTTTTTTCTTGTTTTGTGTTTTGTTTTTAAATGCATATTGCAATGACAATCAGATGATTTGGAAACAAACTTCTGCAGATGCTGCTCTCTTTTATTCCATTTTAACTCAGGTCACTTTAAGCAAGAATTAAAATCTAGGTCTTACTCACTGACACTGCAACATCTTACAGGTTTTATCAATAGTAGATGACAAGAAATCAAGAGGAGTTATGGTTGTGTTGCATTTTTAAAAGTTGGGCCAATTTCCTTTTTTTAGTCTTACTTAAAAGAAATATATTAAAAAATTATCCATTTAAATTAATATTTAGGTCCACATGACAGCCTACAGTATTTTGAAGGTATACACAAAGAAGTTACAGAAATTGTTAGAAATTAAATAGTTTAAAATGACCATTTTCCCACATGCTTGAAAAAACCCACATTATGAATGGAGAGAGCAGTTTCAAGGCTGGAACCTACATACATTGTTGCCGCAGTTTGAGACCCCCAAAAAATCCAATTTCCAAGTCCAAGCCCCCCTCCCACAACTCACCCCCAGTGTGAGAGGGATTTTCCAGACACAACACAAGACTCAATGTGGGGGAAGGGAATTATATTACAATTATTACACAAATAAATACTATAAGACATTATATACACAATTCTAACTATCTCTCCTATGGTAAAACAATATTTACATTGGATCAAATCTCCTTTCCCTCCAATAAAAGTCCAGAAGGAAAGAAGGAAAGATCCTTTTCACTTTCAGGGCAGCAGTGTCTCTCCTCTTCAATGCAGCAGTCGTAGCTGGAGTTGTAGCTGCAATCTCTCTCTCTCTCTCTCTCTCCATTACACACAAGGGGGTCTCCTCTCACCCCTCTCAGCCCTTCGGCTCCAAGCGAAGGTCTCTCTCTCCCGTGGACTGCGATTGCTGGGACAAAAGCTCGCCTCGCCACGTCATATCAGGGGGTGTAAGACCCCCATGAAGGTCCCTTCCTCAAGGGGTCGAGTTCCCTCAAGTCAGAACGTTTAGGGCAGCTGTCAGTTCAGTCTTTGCCCCAAGCATCCTACCAGAGCTCTTTTGCTCTGTCTCAACTGCCAGCCTGGCAGCAGCGGGGGGGAGCAAGGCCACCTCCTCCACATTCCGTCCTGGTCCAGCTCTCAGGACATCTCCGAGCTCTCAGCTCTTCTCTCTCTCTCTAGCTGCTGCTGCATTTCAGGACTCCCTAAGGGTTTGGAAGTCCACCCCTCCTCTCTAGGAGGTCTCAGGGTTTTGGGAAAGTAATTCAGTCTTACCCCAAAACTGTCTCTGTTGAGCTTAGTCCTCTCTCTCTCTCTCTCTGTCAGACATCTCTGTGTCTCTCAGCTTAGCTGCATGCCGTCTTTGCTGCTTGTTATCTTGTTTGGCTTTCGGCCACAGTTCTCTGTTCAGTGCTGCTCCACCGCTGCTTTCAGTGTCTTCTGCTGCTGCTCATAGTGGAAAACTCCCCCAGCCTTTGACAACGGCACCCGATACAGTTTTAACACTGTTCCAGGCTTCTGCAGCCCCCAGCTGGGGGCTGGGGGGGCCTAGCCCCCAGCGGGGCTCCTGGCCCTTCTCCCCTCGTGGCCTAAAACATAGCTACTTCTCTTCCAACTATGTCATCTTCCCTCTCTTCCGGTCTGTTGCAATATATTGATTTCAAAGGAGCGAAATGTGGCTTGTGATTGGCCCTGCATCCAGACCACCACCCCCTTGGGGTTACCACGTTTTTTAACTCCAGGGGAAAACACTTTTTTTCCCCACCACAATTGTTTACAGCTACTATTCACATAGTTGCCAACCTTGTGTGATAGAAATTACTCAAGGCACTGCCATCTCTTTTGTCCTTGTACTATCATTTTAGGTAGGAAACTGCCAAATAGGCCACTTGAGTAGATTATGTAATTTTGTCCCAGTCATAAATAGGACAAACACAGGAGCCCCTTTTACACTCTTCATGATGACCTTTTCCATCTATGTAATTCTGTCTGGGGAGTTGATTGCTTTCATTGCTCACCGGTGGGTTTTTTTACTTTTTCTCTAAAATTTTTCTGTTCCTTCTTCATGCCTCTTAAATTTACATGGATTTATGTTGGAATGAAACCCAGACCTCTGACACAAAGGCGTATGCTTTATTATGAAAAACAGTTTCCTTCCAGACACCCCACCGTTCTGCATTATCAAGTGTTGCATTGCCGTGGTGGTTTTTGTTTTCTTGCATGGGCTTTAAGCCCCGAAGCAGAATCAAGCCTATGGTGTCTAACATGTCATGTCTCAGCTGGATTCACCTGACTGCTGCTTCGCCTTGCCTTTTGCTTTACCTGTCTTTGTGCATTTGCAGCACCGCTGATGCCCCCATGTCCTCCTGCTGGGGCTTTGCCTGCCACTCAGGGCAGAGAGCAGCGGGGAGGACACAGCCTGTGCTGCTGCTGGATTTAGGAAGAATCTCCAGGAAGGCAAATGCTTCCACTGCTGCTGCTACCCCCATCATCCTGCAGTTCAGGATCTAACTCAATACATATGTTGTGCACACTGGGAGAAAACAGTCTGCATTTTGAAGCAGAACTTCTGCATCTCTCACAAAGTCCAGCCTACCTGGCCTACCTGGTCTGTTTCTTGCAGATAAATGGTTCTCACTTCAGTGTAAACATCATGTCCCAGCGCAGCCTTTCAATATTGTGCCCACAGGTGATTTTGCTTTCTCTTTGCAGGGGTATGTAGTTGATGAACATGCAGCCATGCAAGCTCGATGGGAAGAAGCATCTAGAGACACAATCAAGAAGACAACCAAGCCATGCCCCAACTGCAATATTCCAGTAGAAAAAAATGGTAAATTTATTCTATATCTTGTATTTAACTGTCTTTTAAAATTCATTTTACCAAATAAATGTATAAATGTGCATGTGTACATATTCATAGTATTATACCAAGATAGGGAGAGCACACAGAGCTTGAATAATTGCCTCTGTCACTTTATCTAAATTATCTTGAAAACACTAACTCTAAATCACTTAGTTCTAAAACCACCAATCAAGCCTCACAAAATGCCTGACTGTTTTGTAGGTAGGGAAAATGAGGCACTGGATGTAGCATTCATATGACTGGATATCCAGCTAGTTGTCTAGATTTACCATTGTCACTGGGAAAAATAGACATTTGCAGGGTAAAACTTATATCACAATGAAGCAGAACATATGTCTAATGTGGGACAGAAGAATCACACCTAAAAGTGAGATGTGGAGAATGAGTCCTGCTGTAGATGTCTACACAATATATGGCTGAATTTAGATGAGATTTATCTCAATCCAGTCACATGCCCATGGTAGAAGTGCAAATTAAAGGAAGTAACATGATTCCTGACAAACAGTTTGCACTAATTGATGTTTACTATGTAGGAAGAAAAGTAATCTTCTGGCACTGGGATGGTTAAAATGGGGAACAGGGATTGTAAATAGGCTATACATTATGCGTTAATGCTATTTCAAGATTTAATGGTATTTATATTAATTCATTAATTAAAATATATTAAATTTATTGCCTAAATATTGTAGAAGTATTTAGAGGATGCTTCTCAGTTTTGTGGCATCACTTATTCATATGGAACACTGAAAACACCAAATAAGACACTGTGAACTGCAAGAAGAGAACACATCAAACTGCAGAAGTATTACTGAGGAAGAAATAGGACAAAATCCTGAAATCTGGGGTTCGATGAAAGAAAAGAAGGCAGTTGGCAGATAGAAAGTGGGAGACACCTTCAAGCACAAGAAACAGAAGGAAAAAAACATGAATTCAAGAATGGGAAGGTGAGACAAGGTTTGGCATCATGTAGAGAGCAAGGTGGGCAGCAGACAAGAGATAACAGAGGGCTTGGTCAAAAATCTTATTTACAGACTTGTAAAACAAGGCTGGAAACAGAAGTTTTAACTGCATTAGAAATAGAGAGATGATAGTGGTGACTATTCATATTTAAGTTTGTGTGCACAGACAAATGAAAAGAAACCTTCTGGTCAAGTTGAAGGAGTGGTAGGACCTTTACTTTCTCTTAGGCTGGGCTACAGAATCTTTTCTGTTAAATTATAGGCAGTTAATATTTGTCACAAACAGGATATTCCTATTTGATACCATTTACACAACTCCCACAAAAGTTTAGGGACATTGCTTGTAAAAATCCCCATTGTATCAAAAAGGCAGTTCTACTTTTTACCTTTGAATGAAAACATTTATTGAAAATGGATAATAAGCAGGAAAAGACCCTTTCTTGCTTATAGCCTGACCCAGGTCAGAACAGTGCCTCATAATACAAAATGCCAAAACCATGGTAGTAGGCTAGAAATGTTTGACACACAGGAATTGGCTGATTGTGCTGCAGAAGGACCTCGACAGGTTGAAGAGATGGGCAGAGAGGAACCTTCTGAAATTCAGCAAAGGCAAATGCAGGGTCCTGCATCTGGGGAAGAATAACCCCATGCACTAGTACAGGCTGTCGGCTGACCTACTGGAAAGCAGCTCTGCAGAGAAGGACCTGGGGGTCAACAACAAGCTGTCCATGAGCCAGCAGTGTGTCCTTGTGGCCAAGAAGGCCAATGGTATCCTGGGGTGCATTAGGAAGAGCATTGCCAACAGGTCAAGCTCTCTACTTATCCCTAGTGAGGCTGCATCTGGAGTAGTGTGTCCAGTTCTGGCCTCCTCAGTACGAGACATGGAGCTCATGGAGTGGGTCCAATGGAGGTTGTGAAGATGAAAAAAGGACCGGAGCATCTCTCTGAGGCTGAGGGAGCTGGGCCTATTCAGCCTCAAGAAAAGACAAATGAGAGGGGAACCTCATCAATGTCTCTAAGTGTCTGAAGGAGAATGTCAAGAGCATGGAGCCAGGCTCTTCTCAGTGGTGCCTAGCAATAGGAGAAGAGGCAATGGGCAGAAACTGATGCACAGGAAGTTCTACCTGAATATGAGGATGATCTTTACTGTGTGGGTGACCACACAGATTGCCCAGAAAGGTTGTGGAGTCCCCCTCATTGGAAATATGCAAGAACTATCTGGACACAATCTTGCACAATATGCTGTAGGATGACCCTGATTGAGCAGTGAGGTTCAATCACCACTGTAGTCCCTTCCAACCTTACCTATTCCATGAATCTGTGATTCCAATGAAAAGATGAAAAAAGGACTGTATAAATAAATACGTGATGGGAGAAACAAAGAAAACAGAGGGAAATTGTTCTCAGTGCCCACTGAAAGGACAGGCAGCAATGCACACAAATTGAAACACAGGAAATTGTGTTTAAACACAAGAACATCCTTTTACCGTGTGGGCAGCTGAAGACTGGAACAGGTTGCCCAGAAAGAGTTTCCGTTCTAGGATACATTCAAAACCCAACTGGATGCAATCTGAGCACCCTACTTCAGCATGACCCTGCTTTGAGCAGTGAGGTTTGGACTGGATGTTCTCTAAAGGGACCTTCCCACCTCAGTGACTCTGTCATTTTGCAAATTAATGCATGAAGCTTAAAAAGTGCAGTGCTTGCTTTCTTCTTTGGTCATGGTTACTGCATGTGCCAGCTTGTAGGCTGCCATTTGTAAACTGAGAGAAGCACTTCAGAGCTGCCTAAGTACAGCTGCTGTCAAGAAGCTGACAACTCTACACTGAAGTCTGCCAACAGTCTTCATTTGGAAGGAGTACACTGACTCCACACAGGAGAATAATTATGCTTTCCTCCCCCAAATGCATCTGTGGACACTGTCTTTTACAAGGGACAGTGGCAATGCCAATAACTTTTCTGTAATACTCTGTGTAAACTATAGGCATTCCAGAATATTTCTGGATGCAAATATCTTTCCTATAATAGCTGAAGTGAAAGAGAGAAACACTTTCCTGCAGCTGAGTTCCCAGTCTGAGTGAGTTTAAACACACATCCATGTCTCTTAGAGGACTGCTGTATTCACAAAGCTCTAGGTCACGTTGCTTGAGGCACTCTCCACTCTGACTGCTGATCTCAGCTGCCATGTAGCAGAGAATAACATGATTTATGTAGCTTAGAAGGTAGGACTCACACTTGATAGAGGGTGTCTACTGGGGATTGAGTCCTGTGCCAGGACTGAGATGAGTTTTACTCAGTGATGGCCTAATACAAATTGTAAGAGAGGACTGGGTCTAAACTTTAAATAAACTGAAACATGGAGGCTGGTCATTGGTATGTTTACATTTGAATAAGATAAAAAATTTTCTGGTGCATTGCATTTCTTGCACAAAGATATAAACTGATGAATAGACCTTGCTATCACAACTATTTTCTCTCTCTGTCAGATGAAGTAGACAGGCCTATTTTAACAAACCAGTTCTTGGGTCTCCTGCAGTTTTTGCCTTCTGAGAAACATTCTGGAGTGGCATTTATAAAAAAGGTGGTGTGAGGGGAGCAGTTTGTACAGTAGGGAACACACACTCCCTGTACCTCCCATCACCATTTGGAGTAAAACCAGGATGACATTTCAGCATTTCTTCATACCGCATGCTTTTTTCTCAGTTTGAATTATGCAAAAGATCTCTTTGTGTGGTAAGCAACATAATTTCCATTTGAAATGTATTTCTGTAATGACCTTTGACAATGTTAATATTTTATATATTACAAAATAAACTTTTGATCAAGGTTGTGAGCAGAGAGATTAAAACTGCTCTCATGGTATGGGCAAGTAAGAAACCCAACACACAGGAAACACTGATGTGATCAAAAGGCTGCTTCAGATACTAAAAATGTCAAATCAACCTAAATTACTAATGTCATTTTTCTATAATCAGCAGTCAGCCACTAAAGTCTGTATCTCCTGATTTACTCTCTGCAAATCTTGCAGTTGTCGAATACAAATGAAAAAAACAATTTAATTTTGTTTATTTTCTGGCTCACAGCTGGACTAGCATAGAGTAACCTTGAGGAGACACCTCCATGACTGCTTTGAGAGGCCATTGACTCATTCTCTTCCCTATCCCTAGCACAGTCTTTTCTAATTTCCTCCTACTCATGCAGTCCCTAAGGTAAGACCAGGATATTATTACAGGGAGTAGCAGGTTTTAGAAAGCCCAGGGAAATATTCTTCAGGTTTGTACTTTTCTTTTATAAAATATTTTACTTAGTTGGTAAATGAATGCCTAAGAAAGTTGATTTTAACGCTCTTAATTGTTGATTAACATCTCTAAGTGTTTGCCAAGTACCAAATCCATTCCATTGCTATTTTGCAGGTGGCTGCATGCACATGAAATGTCCTCGCCCTCAGTGCAGATTTGAGTGGTGCTGGAACTGTGGCCTGGAGTGGAATAGAACCTGCATGGGAGATCACTGGTTTGACTAGTGGTGCTGAGGACAGCCTGTGCTGCTGCTGCTAAAGCTTTCATTGGGGCCAAATTCTGAACTCCTTGCTTAAGCAAAATTCCCAGAGTTTTCAGGGATCCAGGGTTCAGAAGTTGGCCTAGTTTGTTGGTTTTTTTGCTTTCTTGCATATGCAATCATACCAAAATCACATTGAAGTTATGCCAAGGGGTTTAAATCCACTAAGTAAAGAGAGTTATTGTTTTAATGAGACTTGCTCATTGTGGTATAAAGAGGGGTAAAGTGCAACTTTCTGAACTCCTGCAGTCTGTCAGCATGGAGAACAGACAGGGTTACCATGAGGAACTTTACTTGACATTTACAGTCAGGAATCCATAACTCTTGCAAGAGGGAGGAGCCTGCACAGTGTGTGTTGTGTGTGAGCATCAAGAGGAGCAGAGGATGTATCATCTGCTTTTTTCTTTGACCACTTTGCTCATTCAGCACAAATTTTGATTTTGAGGCAGTATTTCTGAACAGCTTTTTTGGCAAAGGGAAGATTGTGGCTCTTAAGTGTTTTCTCAGGGTTTCTTCCTAACAGGCTTTCTGTAGGGACTGGTTTTGCTTTCAAATCAAAGTCTCATAGAAACATCCAGCTTTATGCCGTACTTGGGCTTGTGTATTTGTGACATACAACATGAAACTTGCCTACCTACTCATTATAGACTTTGTTACAATGGGAAGATTAGCTAAGAATGCAGTTTCAGCTCTGTCCATGACTGTTGCTACAGTGGTGACTGAATCCAATTAAGTGTTGTGCAAGCTAAACTCACAGGGCTTCATTTTTCCTGTACTTACGGAATACTTTGGACATGGAAAAGTGAGGAAGGAGGACACTTCTCAGGGCTTTTCTCTATCAGCATTCTCCTAAATAATATTAGAATATGGGTATAATTCTGAAAATGCATTTGCTGGTCTAACAGTGTGGGGCACAGGGACACCCTCATTTTACAACATTAACACAGTAAGTGAAGTTTAATAGTATTTCCAAGCCTGAACAATTTTACTGTTTGTGATCTTGACATTGCTGTCTTATTCTGAAATGAAATTGGTAATGTCCACATCCAACATGCCATGTAAGGATTTGCACAATTTAGTTTTGGAAGAAAAACGCACAATAAATAAAGTGGTCAAAAATTTAAACTCTTATTTCTTGTTTTTATTTGAATACAAAGTAAGTGAGTACGAAGATGTTGGGTGGGTCATGCATTGCCTTGGCTGATTAAAACTCCCAGCTGAGAGGCTAGCCCTTTGATTAAAACATAATGTTAGCACAAAATAAATGCCACAGCCATGGTCTTCTTTTATCAAGTTTGAACTAATATTTTGTATGGCGTGACTGTAGAGTCCTGAAAACATGGGTGTGCCGCATATCAGTACAGAGCAGGAACCTTGAGGTATTAAAAAAATCCCAGGTTCACTACAAAAATATCCAATTGGTAAAAGCTGTGGAGTATTCATCTGTCTAAACTGGAAGAGACATTAAAAGACTGAGGAAACGGGAATTGAAGGCATGAGGTATCAAAAATGAGTGAGCGAGCTGGTAGAATTTAGAAAATGAGAAAGAAAGAAAGTGACAACAAGAAGACGATGGACATTTCTTAAAGATAATTTTCCAGTGAAAATTTCCTGTGGCACTGGTGAACTAAAATGTATGCAGAAGTAGCTACATTGAAGTGTAGAGATGCAATTGAATGCTGCAATGTAGCTCATTTAAGTACATTATCTTAATGGGGATATTTTACTGTGAGCTCTGAATATCTCATTGTTTGATTTCCTGTACCTGGGTCTATTTTATAATTTATATGGCTTGTTGCCAACAGTCACAAGGCTTAATTTTACTTGGATCCTGTGTTATATGGGAATTCATCACTATATTTCATGTTCAAAAACATTCAGAATAAAAGAAGTCTGAATCTCTTTCCCATTGTTTTTTAGTGTCTTTCTTACAGAGGAAGAAGAATTTATTCACTACAAGAAAGTTTCACTGATTTAGAGCCTGCCCTAACAAGTTAATGTTTTAATTGTTATGTAAAAACGTGATTTGTGCCCCTGGATCAAGATCCATTGAAGTCAATGGACTGTAGATCAGCTCCTGTATTTCTTTCTGGCCTGGGAAGGGCAGGACAGGCATGATTCATAAGGCTAGAATAGAAACACCTCTTTTTTGCAAGAATTTGCCAGAGAATGGGATTATGAGCCTTCATCTAAGACGTATGCAAGGACAGAAAGGAAGAATAAAGTTCCAGCATTGACTCTAGATTATCTTCTTTTAGAGACTGACTTTATAGGTCCTTGTCACATAGGGTTGCTTCACACAGTCCAGATTCACATTCTGCTAAAAAAAAAAAGGTGTATTCTGCAGATTTTAATAGAACATGTCCCGATCTTCTCTATGTTAATACTATATGTGTCTGTGCATACATGCACAAAGTTTGAGATGGTACAGGCTGTAAATCTGATTTCTCTTTACTCTAAGATTCTCATAATTTCCACAATTTAAAGGGCATGAAAAATCAGGATTAGTGCTCTGCTGACACTGTAAGAATGCTGAAATTCCTATAGAGATGTACGAATTGGAGATGAAACGTCCTATACTGGCAGCTTTTTTTTGCATGGAAAATGCTGTTATAAAAAAGATATATAAAACTTATTGAAAAAATCTGTTTTGCATTTTGAAACAAAACAGAACAGAACAACCAAGTTTTCACTGTCTATTTAGACTGATCCTCTTATTTCAGCTCTGAAGTATCGGAGTGGAATTCACCTCATCCAAGTTCAGCTCTTTGGTTGGTTTGCTGGCTTCAGAGGCTCGCAGAGAGACCCATTGTGCATGTCTATGGTGCAGCTTGCTGAATTTGTAGTATAATTGGTCATGACTAGAGGCATGATGGCAACAGCCCTGCCAGAGACAGGGCGCAGCTCATGATGGGACAAACAGGACCTGTTCTGTGCGCTCCTACACGCTCGTGTCTCTACTGTTGCAAAGAGAGGGGAGTCTTTCTCTTTTAAAACTTACTGAACTGGCATTGCTTGCTACCATTCATGAAGCCAGCTTTGGCAAATGCTTCCTCTGGGTTGGCGCACGCATCTCTGGAAGTGGTCCTGGGCGGCCATGGAGGGTAATGAAGAAAAACAGGACTCAAGCACAAAAAAAGAAGGAAACCAACCTGAGGGCATAAGCAGATGGAAAGTTTTCAAGAACTTGTAGGTTTATATTCTGTACTAGCAATACACATGACATTCAACTGTATTTTCTAAGAAGATGATTTATTATGGTGATATAAAGCAAAAAAAGAAGTCTGTATGTTTTTATCAAGGTTTGCCTTTATTAATTGAATTCTCTTTACCTTGAACCTTCTTCATCTTTCAGATTAAAACAATTACTGACTTGTTCTTGGTACTGCGATCCAGGATCCTTTAGTGTGTGTTAAATGGATTAAGTACAGGATGTATGCTGAAATATTCAATAATTATTATCAGTATAATAATTCAGCTCTATAACAACAATGAAAATCCCTAATACTTAATTCCAGCTGGCAGTGAAATCCAAATACCAAGTAGTTTAAGAAGAAAATACATAGTAGCTTGGTTTCTTCAAGAAAAAGTGTATCTCAAAGCTCAGAGTAAATAATACTTCAGGAGCTGTGATTTTGACTAAAATATCATTTATACATCTGCCTTCTCTCATCGCAAAATGCAAGCCAAATTATTTCATTTTAAAATGTACGCTTTAAAAAAATCAATAAATGGCATTTCAGAAGAAACATTATGTCACTGTTGGGAAATAATAGTCATGTTGTGAAAGAAGAGCAAGCAGTAGGGTATGCTTTTTGCATATGAATAGTAAGATACCATCTATATTGCAAACTGGTATGGTAGCAAACCTTTTTGCCTACAGATCTTGTAGATCATGTAAGCTGAAGTAAAATGGGCATTTGTGGAGGGAAACCTGAGGCACTTGGAGGTGGGAGGCCAGATTCCAAGAGATTCTGCTGGGAAGAATTAACCCTTGTGCCAATCTTTCTCACGCTTTGAATAACAACAACTGCTATGTTCCTCATGTTCACCATGCTGCTCAAACCACTACATACATAAATCATTGTGTGTGGTAAGCTCAATAAGCAACACTTGCAGCAAGATTGAAAGGATAAAGCATAATATCAACTCTGAAGATTGTTTAGCCCCACAATGACAATTTATCTGGGTCAGTGTTTGACTAATATGGTGTCGTGGTTTAACCCCAGTTAGCAACTAAGTACCGCCCAGCTGCTCGCCCCTGCCATGGGATGGGGCAGAGAATCTGAAAAAGGTAAAACCCGTGGGTTGAGATAAGAACAGTTTAATAATTGAAATAAAGTAAAATATAATAATAATTATCATCATCATCACAGAATCATAGTAATGAAAATGGGGATAACAAAAAGAGAAAAAGGAATACAACTCAAGAGAAACAAGTGCTGCACAATACAACTGCTCACCCCCCACCGACTCATGTCCAGCCCCACCCCGAGCAATGATTGGCCTCTCCCAGCCAACTCCCCACAGTTTATATACTGAGCATGATGTTCTATAGTATGGAATATCCCTTTGGTCAGTTCAGGTCAGCTGTTCTGGCAATGCTCCCTCCCAGCTTCAAGTGTACTTCCTGACCGGCAGAGCATGAGAAACTGAAAAGTTCTTGACTTAAGCGCTATTTAGCAACAACTGGAACACCAGTGTATTATCAACATTATTCTCATAATAAATCCAAACACACAGAACTGTACCAGCTTCTAGGAAAAAAATTATCCCAGCTGAAAACAGGACATATGGTGATGGCTGATGCAGAGAAACCCTACACAGAGTTAGAGCAGCAGCAGTAGCAGTAACTCTTAACAACTAGATTTTGTTTCCAGGCAGCAAAATTCTCATGCTTCCTTCAGTTCCTCACTAAGCAACAGAAAAGCCTAAAGAAAAACGAGACAAAAGTTTCCAGGAGAAGGAAACCCTATGTCCAGTTGTTCCTGATGGTCCTTCAGCAGCCTCACCCAGATACATCTGACAGCACAGCATTGACAGCAATTCAACGAGAAGAGAAAAATGTACAACATTTTATCTGACTCAATTACAGTTTTTAAGGAAATATTTCTATCTCTAATTAGCAAATTTAGAAAAGCACCTCTCCCCCTTTTTTTTTTTTACATATTTGTCTACTGATTCCCATTATGTTGATTTGTGTATGTGTTTAACGTGTTTGCCTGTGTGGTTTCCCTTGTGTATCACTTACTGGTTTTCAGCTGTGTGTGCCTCCTCTTCAGACAGTTTAATGCTCTAGAAGTTTGCAGCTTGATTGTAAAGGAACTACTATAGGACATGCACTGAATAGGCTCGTCTCATATTCTGGGTAAGTATGTGCAAACCGGAAAAAATGTAAATGGCTTTAAGAAGCAATAGGGTAGGCAAGTTGAGAGAAGTTCATTTAATCATACAGAGAATAATATTTAATGTAGTGATTTGTGTATCTGTAGAAAGATTTTTTTTTTTAGAAATGAGATCGTATGCCATTTCATTTTTCTTCGTTATTATTAATAGTGCACTTTTCTTTGCTTTTAATTTGTTTTTCTTGTCTCCGTCTCCATTTTTCTGAATAATGGAGTAATGATTCTATGCCAGTAGATAAAATATGCAGCAAGACATCACCTGTTACATTACTTTTTGGCTTTTATCCCTAGAATGCTTGAAGAATTCACATAATCCGTGTTGGCAGGGAAGTGCCATTATCTGTATTCTACAGTCAAGAAATTTACTCCAGAGAGCACAGCCAGACTACATGGAGGCAACAGCTCAAATGCACATCGTCCCTTTCCTCACAACTGGGGAAATCTGGCTGCACCAAAGTGGAGGCCACATGCATGCTGGGATGGTGATAACACAGGCTCAGGGAAGCAGGAAGCAAGTTTGAAGTTTAAGGTCCAGAGGACACCAATGTGACATTAGGGACACAAAGAAATAATTTTTTAAAAGGTAGGATTTTCTGTGGCCTGAAGAAGAGTGATGTAACCTGACATCATTTACAACCACTGGGAATTTTACTGCTGGCTTCACTGGGGAAAGGCTAATTTAGAGACTTTGAAAACACCATTTACTTCAACATTTTAGCAGTGCATAGGAGATCTCTGGGAGAATTTTATGTCCCAGTTTCCTCTTTGACTCTTTGTTAGTTGAATATGTCATCTACAAAACACATTCACGCCCACTCTCTCCACCTTGTTTTAGTGCAAACTAAAATCCATCAAGCAGTGATGTCATATATGTTTTAAAAACCTTTAGTTAAGTACCATCTGAAGCAACAGACTGTACACTTATTCTTACTTGGTACATGATTGTATTGTCTGCTTCATAAAGAGTAATCCTGACAGCCTGCCAATTACAGCTTCTGGTTACCAGGCCAAAAACTGGTTGGATGAAGATCTTAAGTAATGATCAAAAGGTAGTGCTAAAACAGAAAGTAGCAATCAATACAATGAAATAGTATTCAGACACTTCTTCTGTTAGGGCCAATATAATGTTTTTCTTGATATGGATGCTAAATGCTCCTGAACAGGTCCAACCAACTGCATTTGTTTATGCCTGGAAGCTAAACCTGGAAAGCCCTGCACTATGCTTTTCCAAAATAAAGAGATCAAAACATGGTAAAAGGGTTTGAAATTTTTAATAAATAGCTGAAGTCCATGTGTTCCACAGCTGATGGAGTTAAAAAACATAAAAAACAAACTACCTCACTAAACTACACTAACATTTTTCAAGTGCCCAGTAAAACAACAAATGCCAGGTTTTCTTTTCATTTTTTAAATCCGCTTCTCAAAGGCCAGAATGACTGTGATATTTACATTAAACTCACTCAGTTAATGAAGCTGAAATCAATTCTGATTCAAGTTTCCAAGTTTTAGTGGTGATATAACTGAATCTAACATTTCACCAAAATGTTACTCAGGCTTTGCTTAGCAAATATTAAGGTGCTTATTATCTGATCACTCAGGTCCTTACTTTATTTCAAAAGTACAATAATCAAGGCTATTCCTATTGCATTGTTCTGTTGGATTTTACAGAAAGCAAACATAGGCTTCAAACCAGCGCTAGCAATAAGCTCCTGCATGGTAGGATATCTCCTCCTGAACTAGTGATCTCTTCTCAGTGACATTTACTGTGCACAAATTAAAAACAATCAGTGGCATTTCACTTTCAGTCCTCTATAATGTGTGAGTTTCAGGGTAGAACTGAATAAATAAAAATATAAAGCCAAGTCTACACCACAGAAAGCCTACTTTTGTAGCTGTTCCAGTACAGCTATAGCACGGACCTATCTGATAAAGTACATTGGATTGGTAGACCACTGCATTATACAAAATTACCCGTAATCAGCAAACGTACATATTTATGTATGCCATTATATTGGACTATTTTTTTAAGGTTTTTGTCAGTCTAGAAAACTCATAAGCCCCTTCCCTCCTCAGGAAGGGCTCATTTCAATCCATCTTTGCGATGGGTGGTGGCTGAGGCAGTCCAACTGCTCACACATCAACTGTATCATCATCTGGGTTAGCTGGGACGTAGATTGTTGTTATACTTGGAACTTGATATTTGTAAGCACTCAGCTCCCACTTGGGAACCCAAAAAAGGCCAGGTAGTCAAAGGTCATCATCAGATGTACTTTTAAAAAAATACCTTCTTTCAGTGTCTAAGCAAAGGTAGGGCACATACATAAAAAACTTGAAACTTTTTCTCTGATTCTGAATGCAGAGCAGTATGGAAAAATCTGACCCTGAGAAACTTTAAATCATACATTTTCTTCTTCAAAAACCAAAAAAGTCTATGATCCAGAGCCCTTTGTAATGACTGTACCCAGCATCGCTTTTCTGTTATGTTTCCAGCAAACAGTATAAACATCATAGTATTTTGCCAGTTATATTTATTTAGACATTTGTTATAGATTGTAAAAGGCCTTAGCAGAGCTTTAGCAAGTCTCAGATAAATGTTGTATACTTATGTAGCACTGCTTGGTCCAAAGAAAAATTATGTTTCTTACTGCTTCACCCCACTAAGGAAGAGAGCAATATTTTTACAAGCAGTTAAGCCTTGACAGATAAGATGATCTTATGAGGTCCCTTCATATATGTTCCTACAGCATTGTGTTCACCTACTCCCAAATGAAAATTCCAACTTTGAGAATATTCAATGAATTATTTAATTGCTTGCAGGAAGAAAGAGAGATCCAGAAACCTTTCCTATTAATGCAGTTATTGTCTCAGATCCAGAAGCTTTCTTTGCTACTCAATGCCATTACCATACAGATCTTTATACCAGGAGGTTTTATCAGGAGGTTTTTGTAATACTTAACACTACCTAATTTCTTTACTTTTTACACTATTAAGATCTCAGGATTAGAAAAGACTTATGGTTTGTTGTGTCCAGCCTACCATCACAGGTACCTTGGTATGTAAGTCTTCCCATGAATTTACAGAGTTCCATGACAAGTAATTTTTAAGTCCCATTTGCTTTCATGACAAAGCAATTCTGCAATATGATCCCAGATGCTAGGGATGAGAAACCTTTCCATGCCAAGGTATTAATGGTCACCTTATAATTATTTATCATTATATCAATATCATTTGTAACTTTAAGGTTTTTGTTTTCCTGTTTATGTTTCTTGTTCCCTTTGTTCCCTGATTGGGTGGAGAAGACAGCAATCATATTTCCACTTCACTTGTTTTATTAGGCTTAATAGGCTAAGCTTAAAATCTTGAATAAACATTTCTCTAAACATCCTAGAATCAAGAAGAAGTGATGGACTTTGGCATACGATGGCAGGTGTGGTTGCTCCACTGCCTTCTACGGCGTTTATGCCTCCGTGTCTCTAGTGGAACCACTCCTGACCATGCCAGATCACAACACATTGTTGACAGAGATGTCATGCTGGCAATTCATAATCATCCCACAATTGTCCATCTCACCCAAAACCTTCTTCATCTCATTTCCAAATGATGCTCTTCTGATTTAGGAGGTGTCTACACTTTCTTTCCGACATAATTTTTCTTGGTTTCTGCATTTATACAGTTCTAGATGGCTCCTGCTGTGCATCTCAGGATACAGGCAAGTTACTGTGAACTAGTAAGCATCCTTTGGTAATCACCCCATGTGTATTTGTATTCTGTTAAAAATGTTTTTTTCCACATGCTACAAGAACATTTTTTTTACTACTTTACAGTACTGTAAATCTGCTATGTTCAATGAATCTGGGTTTGAATACCTCCAGTGTGGCAACTTATTTAATTGTTTGCCAAACATGCTTCAGTTCTTTATCCATTGAGGTTCATCTATACTGCTATCGGTAGAACTCACATAGATGTAGATTAATGTTGATCCTGTCCAGCAATTAAGTACTCACCCAAATGCTCACTCCCACACCCAGCAGGATGGGGGAGAGAGTAGGAAGAGCAAAAGCAAGAAAAAACCCTCATCAGTCAAGATAAAGACAGTTTAATAACTGAAGGTATGAAAAAAACTAATAATAGCAATACAAAACCAACCACTCACCACCTCCCACAAGCAGATTGATGCTCAGCCAGTCTCTGAGCAATGGCTACTTTAGAAAGACAGCCTCCCCGGTTTTATTGATGGGCATGATGTTAAATGGCTTGGAATATTGACTTGGTCAATTCAGGTCAACTGCCCTAGCTGTGTCTCCTCCCAGCCTCTTGCCCACCCCTGACTGGGAAAAATAGAAAGAGTGGGAAAAGTAGAAAGCCTCAATGCTGTGCAAGCTCTGTTCAGCATCAGATAAAACACTGGTGTGTTATCAACACTGTTTTAGTCCCAAATCCAAAATACAGCACCATACTGGCTGCTATTAGGAAAATTAGGTCTGTACCAGCCAGACCCAGTACAAAGAGTTTGCTTTACGCTGGCTGGCACAGGATACTGCTACACATGTGGTCATGGCATTATGCATCACCTCCTGCCTTGGGTCCCTAACTGCTCGGATGCCTAACAAGGGTGGAACTAATGATTAAGACTTTTTTCCTCAGTGCGAGTACTAACAGGTTTTCTGTGCTTGACTGGCAGCCTACTTTCATAAATTTAGTACCTTTGAGATCTCTTTGACTTGGCAAAACCTGGTTGAAATTGGCTGACTTTGAAAAGCTTCTGTGGGAGGACTGACAGAGAGCCGCACAGACACAAATGGGGACAGCAAGGAAGGTAGGCCAAGACTTGGGTAGCTACATGAAATTCTCACCAAGATACCGGAGAGTGTGAAGTAAAGTCAGAGAGATAAAGCTACGGAAGCTAAACAGACTCATATTGTCATTAAATGATGGTTACGCAAAGCATTAAGCATTCCCAGTCCAGTCTTAATTTCTACTATAAATTGAGATCAGAAGTTCCCTATTACCTTAAGGGGAAAATTATTGCATAAATTTGGATAGGTGGCTGTGATAAATGGCTTATCATATACCCACCCCACTGCCTCTTTTGGGGCTGTACAGGAAGCACAGAGAAGTTTGGTGGATTCAGCCCAAAAGCTGGGCCTTGTCCTGTGGTGTTATTGAGTGATGTTTCTACTGACTCTTTCTCATGGGGAGAACAAGGTTGGTATTAATCAAAACATATCAGGGATGAAAATTATAGAAATTATCTGATTCATTTTCACCAAGTGTATGCCTGTTTCTGTCTTGACTACAGATGAAGTTTGAAGCAACCACACTTCTAACTCGGATATGTCTGTTAAATATTTCGAGTTGGTGGGACGACACCAGCAGCAGCCTGCCTGCTTTTGGCTACTGTTTGAAGATCACCAGGACACAGGCAGCTGCCCCTCCCAGCTCACCAGGGAGGACATTCAAGGCACAGCTGACTACAGTCAAACTGTTTTCTGTAGTGGCACTAGCCAAGTGATACATGGATTATAGAACCAACCTTCTCACTTCATGCTGCTTCAAAGTATGTAACACTCAGGGGAGAGATGAGAGAAGGAAAAGCATAAAGGTGGCTTTCAGTGATCTTCAGTCTGACAGATTCCAGCCTGGGCCCATTTATCAGCAAGGAGGGAATAGAAAGTGTTTCCAGAGGGGATTATAATGGCTTTTTATCAGTAAGTGCTAGTGTTTGAAATACTGCCACATAATCACATCCTTGTATTATCCTATTTAGTTTAACATCTTGTGGGGAATTTTTAAAAGTATATTTTGCTTGTTTCTTATTGAAATCATTGTACTATGGTGATTAGCAGAATATAAACTATATTGCTAGATAATAACTTAACAAAAAAATTAAATGGAACACATTTTAAAAGAGCGTGTTCCACTCTTTATTGCAGTATCTAAGAAAACTGAATTTAAAAGAGTATTTTGCCTTTTCTGTCATTTATGCACTTTTAAGCATTTTGCGCAGAATCTTGTCTTAGACCACCATGGAGGGACTAAATAAATTGCATTTTATAGACATTGAGGAGAATATTATGAAGGTATAGCAGGTATGATTTTACCCCCATATGCTTCTTGGAGCATAGACTACTCTATAGCTTGAATAGAGTTCTCATTTCTTTATCACAGGGTCACAGAATCACAGAATATGCTGAGTTGGAAGGGACCCACAAGGATCATTGAATCCAACCTTTAGCCCTGCTCAGGACCATCCCCAAGTCACACCATGTGCCTTAGGGTGTTGTCCAAACGCTTCTCTAACACTGTCAGGCTGGTGCTGTGACCACTTCTCTGGGGAGCCTGTTCCACCGCTCAACCACCCTCTGGGGAAAGAACCTTTTTCTAATATCCAACCTAAACCTCCCCTGACAAAATTTCAGGCCATTCCCTTGGATCCTGTCACTGGTCACCACAGAGAAGAGATCAGTGTCTGCCCCTCCTCTTCCCTTCCCGAGGAAGTTGTAGACTGCAATGAGGTCTCCCCTCAATCTCCTCTTCTCCAGACTGAACAGAAAAAGTGACCTCAGCCACTCCTCATATAGCCTCCCCTCAAGGCCCTTAACCATTTTTGTTACCCTCCTTTGGACACTCTCTAAGAGCTTAATATTTTTCTTACATTGTGGTGCCCAAAACCGCACACCATATTCAAGGGAGGCTGCACCAGTGCAGAGCAGAGCACGACAATTCCCCCCCCCCTTGACCAGCTGGTGAGGTTTTGCCTGATGCCCCCCAGGAAACGGTTGGCCCTCCTGGCTGCCAGGGCACTGCTGACTCAGATTCAACTTTCCATCAACCAGGACACCCAGGTCCTTTCTGCAGCACTGCTTTCCAGCATCTCATTCCCCATTCTCTATGTACATCCAGGGTTGCCCCATTCCAGGTGAAGAATCCAGCACTTTCCCTTGTTGAACTTCATATGGTTAGTGATTGCCCAGTCCTATAATTTGTCGAGGTCTCTCTGCAGGGCATTCCTGAATTTGAGGGGGTCAACAGCTCCTCCCAGTTTTGTATCATCTGCAAATTTGCTTAGTATGCCTTCCAGTCCTGTGTCCAAGTCATTTATGAAGATGTTGAAGAGCACAGGGCCTAAGATGGAGCCCTGTGGAACCCCACTAGTGACAGGTCACCAGTCTGATGTCACCCCATTCCCTATTACCCTCTGTGCTCCACCTGTAAGCCAATTGCTCACCCACCACATGATAGGAAGGAATAAAAAAACCCTCCTAAACGCTTTCACAGGATTTTTTTTTTTTCAGAAGGAAAACAAAAACAAACCACTTCACTGGTGAGAAAATTATTTAAAAACATATACAACATTTTAGCAAATGGCAGCACCACCACATAATTGGCTTCAGTGCACCCACTCTGCAGACAGCAATGGCTTGTCAGAAACCGTTTCTCCAAAACAGGCTTTAATGTTCCTGGACACCCTAAGACTTCCATAGTCTGAGAGCAAACATAATAATATTAAAATCTTCGCATGTAGCTATAGATTATGTGCAGTTCAATCATGTCCTACTTTAGTGAGAAAGGGAGAAGTTAAGCTTTTTATGTACAACTTTGTCCTTCTGTTACTTCCTAGTTACAGACATTGCGAATCTTGAATTGCAAACTTCATAAATTGTGGTACCAGATGCCTGCTGAACTACCACAAATACAGGAATAACACATCAATCATGATTCATTCTTTGAATCAACCATTTTGATGTCTTTGCATCAACAATGAACATTTTTATAAACATGTCAACCAACATGGGAAATTAAGAACATTAGAATATACATTCTGACCTTCATCTGATGACTTGCAATGGCTTGAGCAAAATGCATTAATGTCTATTTGCAGAAACCTCTGGCAGAATTATTCTGTGACAAAATATCTCCTTCTGTACTAAATTGCTGAGGAGCAACAGTTGCTCCAAATATTATTCAGTATTTCTCATTTAATAGCAAAAAAAAGCAAACAAACCAACCCTAGTAGATACTTTTGCTTCATTTTTAGCTTCTTATTACCTTAAATAAACAAACCAAGCACGTTGTAATTTCACCAAGAACTGAGTCTTGAAGAGTGAGCAGTGGTAGGAAATTTCAGTTTGAAAGCTGAGAATTGTCTAGGGTTGTAAACCATTGGAAGAGCTTTGCTATAAAGGAAAGTATAAGGCATGCTTTTTCTTCTTGCTGTCAAAATCTCTTAGACCCAGACTCTGTAGTTTTCATTAATTACACTACTAGCTATTATGTCTAAGGGACAATGTTTTGACCCTGTACACACAAATGGCTGGGTTATCAAATGTCCTGTATTACAATAGAGAGGAAGCTGTTAAGTAGAATGACAAAACAGTTTTATCATCTTTCGTCTGCTGCTGTTCAGGCTGCCTCTGCATACTTCAGTCTCTGCTAGCCAGGAGTGCTAGGCATTGTGACTGAAAGAGGCTGCACACCAGGATTTATGGGACTAGACACTGTACAAAAGGTAATGGAAAAACTGCACTTCCAGAACAATATCTGGACTTAATGACACATCCCTCTCTCACTGACAATCCAGATTCCTTCTTTTTGAACTTGAAATTAAGTTTATTCTACATCTCTCTGGTGAGAACCTAACTCATCTCAGATGATGACTACCATGTTCCTACACACCTTTCTTGGGAAAGGGGGACATTTAGAAGAAGCACAAATATGCTGACTGTAAATCAGACCTAAATTCTCTTTCCTTGAACACTGTCACAGTCAGTACCACTAAAAACGCCCATGAGGGTTTAAACAACACACAGTAAATATTAGCTTGTCTTGCTGCCACAAATATTGAACAAGGATGATAAAACAGTTTTAAGTAACTCCTCATTAAATCAGGCTTGTTTTGTCTTTGCTCTTAACATGGGACAGGGTCTGTGGAAAAAGGACTGGACAGCCATGTAAACTGAAACCTACATAACGTGAAGACCCATAGATGAGGCAGTAAATTTGCAAAGGCCATTTTAATTCTGGCATTTCCATCTTTGAGTGGTTGACTTTGCAACATACTTTTTGCTGTTTATGTGTGTATGTAGCATATCAATCTACACTGAAATAATGCATTAAAGCACTTAATAGTTCTACGAAGTCTGAAATATCATGCTGTACCCACATTTTGCTACTCAGACTCATTTCAACATCTGTTGCACACTCGTGCCCTCTCCTGTTGCAGTCCAAAACTTGGATACCAACAGAAAAGGAACTGCTAGGATTAAACAGGAAACCTTGGGCCACAGAGGCTGGGGAAAAACCACCATCTAAAAGACCAGACAAGATCCATTGTCCTAATCTCCCCCAGCAGGATGTAGAGAGACTTTGCATGATGCTATCGGATATCCCATTGTTTTCTCCTTCCCTGTGTAAATCTTTCTTTCGGGTAAAGCTGACCACCCTTCCCCAGTATAACCCTGCTTACTGGAAATATCAAATCCTTTTTCCCCCAAATATATATACTGGATCCAAGAAATGCAAATCCCTTTTTTCCCTTTTGTCACCCCTATTACTGGAAATAACGCCCTTAAATAGCGCTCACATGTTCAATAAATGATTCCAGTTTTTGCCCCCATAGCTGGGATCGTGATAGCTTTATTACATCGTTACACTCTCCCCTCTCCTTAGGAGAAGAGTTAACTATTGGAAGTCAGTCACTGTACCTTCCATACCTTTCTGCGTAGATCCGATGTCAGCAAGGACCTTGGCAAACATCCTCTGAAGAATTTTGCTGAAGTGGCTGAAGACACTACTGTGCCTGTCTGCCCTTCTTCTGTTACTTGCCTTATTCGAATGAACACTTAGCATAGATCACCTTCAGGGGTGATTTTGTTGAAAATTTGTGCTATGCCTTGGAGCAGTTAAGGCACGGGTACATATTGCTTCTTTATCTTCTATAGGATTAATAACCCAAGAGGGTAGGAAGGACAGCTATGAGACCAATAACATCTGAAAATACCCCTGCAAGATTTGCCAGAGTCTGTGTGCTGAAAAGCTCCCCAGCTACGGTGGCAAAGCACAGTTAAAAGGCCACAGTCTCCTCTAGTGTAAACCAGTACCTAGTGTCACAGAAACTATATATTTATCAGTAAATAAATATTCAGCCATCAGAAGGCAAGGTTCCCTACACTCTACATTCAACTGGCCTACATGTCAGGCCAGTCCAAAGCTTCCCTCTACGGAGCTGCAGGTCCATCCCATTCCCACCTGCCCCAAATCATCCCCCAAGGAGCTGCCACAACCTTCCCAAAAGTGATTTGCAGTCACTCAGGTAGTGAGCTGAACACAACATTAAAGAATTCTGCTCTTGTCTAATTAAGATAATGCAATCAATTGGTCCACAAATACTTAGGGATCTTCTTAATAACTCTATTTTTATCAGCTTGAGTGCCAGATGTGGTAGTGTGAGGTAATCATCACTGATATTTGGATTCAGGGAAGTTTTATCTTACTGTGTTTTTGCTCATTAGCATTTGCTCCCTGGTAACCCACTCCCTCTGCCATTACTCTGCTGGCTCCTATTTGCTGATAGCACCCAAATAATTTTCTTTAAATTACTTTAAAAGTAATGATGGCCGTGCTTCCAAAAATACTCTTCTAGGCACAATTTCAGGATAAAAGGAAAAAAAGAAATAAACTTCAATTGCTTTTAAGCAAAAAAATGACCAAGAAGGTTTTCCAGAACTACTTTCTTGTGGGAAGAGGCATCTTGACTATTTGTTTGCCTTCATTTTCTAATTTAGAAATGGCCTTTGGATTCCCAAAAATATTTAGAATAAAATAGTTCATTTATAAAATTAAACAATCTCTGCTGCCGAAGCCTGTCATTTGTTGCCCCCATTTAGCTGTGGAATAGTATTAGTAATATTTTAGCCGTTCTTACAAAGCCTTATTGTGCTTCATATTGTCTAGCATTATAGAAGAAGACTGTTCATACCCTTAAGGTGTCATGACCCAGATGGCTGGGTCTCCCTCCCACCTCACTTCTGTGAGCTCTACTGTCATAACAGCCACAGTCAAAGGGCAAGTTACTCTCAGAGACACATCGTATTTCCACAAGGTTCTATTCCATTAAAAGAAGAGCTGAAACTCAATGGCAAAATCCACAAAATGCTATGAAAGCAGCTAGATATGGTAGATGAGTCGGGAGGGGGAGATCCTTCAGGTTTGGCTTCAGTCCATACCTGGAAGGTGTATGCCCTTCCACCCACCACATGGCCCTGAGACCCCACAATGGAGCACTCACCAGACCACCAGGGGAGAGATGGACGAAAGAGGAAGTTTATTGTGGGATGGGGGCTTACATAGCCCTTGGGAGGGTCAAAGGGGACCAATCACAGGTGAGGGGTCTTGCAATCAGGTAAGGAGTTTACAGCCAATAAGGAAGGGGTTAACAAAGGACCAATGGGAGCACCTTGGGACATCTTCCCAGGACACTCCTGCCTAAGAGATAAGGGGTTACAGAGAAGGTATCGGGGAAAAGCAGTGACTCTGCAAAGAGCCATCTTAACATGAGTTTAAACAACATTAAAAACTTCTGATTCACCAGTCCATCTTTAGCAGGACTCTTTCCATACATCCATTGCTACAGCTAGACTCCTCTAGCTGTGATACACAGTGATTCAGCCCAGGAGCCCAGGAGCTGCTTTTGGCTCTTGGATGAAGCATACCACTCTGTGCAGAAGTCTATACCACGAGCTTGTGCAAACATCACTTTTTTTTTTCACATGATGGAGATTCCTGAACATGCAGAGAATTGCTGTTTGAAAGTCCATGTGTCTTGGTAAGTGAATGTAACACTGACTGTAAGATCCTTACACTGCACTAAACTGAGCATTGGCAAAACCCCTTGCCTTTGTAGAAGCTTTAGTAATTTCAAGTGGATTTGTGGAAAGTCCCCTAGGTACAACTCAGTGCAGGAGGGTCCACTTAGGATTGCAATCATTTGACCCATGCCAATGAATGGGATTTGGTTTTAGATTTAATTTCTTTGGCTAAATTACGTATTTGAAGTAAGAGAGAAAAAAAAAGCATTTCATACCTGCCAGGTAGAAAGTTTTCCCTCTGGCAAAAGACTTTTTAACCAGTTGTCATGATGATATCACACTGCCTGATGCAGGTTTTGGAACTGTGCTAGCATGAGGTGGAGATTTTTCAGCCATGGGTTTGGCATTCTATCTGTGTTGAAAAAAACAATTTTTTTTTTATTTATTTTTTTGTTTCTGATTCCCCTTATGAAGAAAAAGGGACAGGAAAATAAGATATCAGGACAGAAGAGGGATTTCCAGTGTATAAACAAACTCAGACTATGAGGTCACTGATGTCTCAAATGCTACAACTCACTGGGGGTGGTAAGAGAAAGAAATTCTTAGGGAGCCAGCTGCAGCCCTTTGTCTCCAAGGAGCAGCTGTTGATGAGATGCTCTTATTAATGAAATGAAATTGCTCAGTGCTGTCGATTTACTGCAGTTAGTGTAGCCTATTCTGATTCATGCTACCATTAGGTATACCTAGAAGGCTTTGTTGTTTACATTGATCCAAAAAAGGTGTGAAAAGCAGTAGATTCAGAGTGCTTACATAGACTGTCTTGTGGCTGAATTGCCAGGTGACTGACTGACAGTTCCCAGAGCTCAGTTTCCTGGACCACTGATTGTTAGTCATCTGGGAGTTGATGAGTAAGAAATTATATTAGCTACGTTATTCAGATTGGGAAAAATATTAATCAGTATAGTTTGTAGGATTAATAACATACTGCTAGCATGGAAGTGAGCATACAAATAAAATACTGTCAAATCACTCTGAGAATGGTTGTGCTAAACCTGCTGCAAACAGCTGGGGCTGAGCTCAAGAGCTGGTAAGGACATGGGCTCATCAGGCTGTGTGTTTGCACAAGCCTTTTTTTGTTAACATTGGTGGCTTGAGGTTGGGGCACCTCAACTCCTGTGACAAATGACAGTAGGAAGACATTGAAGATTTCCTGCTAAGGAAGAGATGCCTTCTAACAGCAATCCATCTCCTTTAGTTCATGAGTTTTTAACACATGACACAAAAATTATCTGACATGTACTGCACTACTGCACTCAGCTTTGGTACTTCTATAAAACCACATTGTTGAGGGTTTTATGCCTTCTTCTAATACAAATACATGCCTAGTTAAGCAATTCTGATACTGAGCTCCAAAGTCAGTCTTTCTTAGAAAACTGTCCACTCTGTGTACTGTATCTAAGAGTTTTTTCATGAGGGACTTGTGAAGCAGGCAGCCCTCTGATAAGGTCTCGCTTAGTGACTTTTCTAAAGTATCTCTTTAGTATCTTAGTACCAGTTTTAGGTGGTCATGTCTCAGAGGTTCATCCCTCTGAGGACAAGTGGGAGTATTGCCCAATTTCTGGCTGAGCCATTTGGGCATTTAGCCATAAGGTTACTTAGCACAGCTTCCTACTGGAGAGGTATTTGGAGCAGGGCATTTGCTTCAGGTTTGATGAATGTATTAAATTGGTGACAAGGGACCCAGCAGTTTCAGGCAATGCAATGCTCAAGGAACTTGAGGATTGTTTTCAGGACAGCCTGCCAGTGGTTTGTAAGAGGTTGCTAATTACTATGTACTGCAGTGATTTTTCCAAAGGAAGTGGATTGCAATTGCAAATTCACAATTGCATTTTCACATAGACCACAGAGGAGTTGTCTGAATAAACAGACTTTGATTTGCCACTATCTTTTGCTGGATTCAGACTGCTAACTAGCTCCATGCTGTTGTCATGTCCCTAGCTATCTCCCTGCACCTGGGCTTGCTTTTCACAGAATCAAAGAACAGAAGGGAAGAAGAGATCATGGGGCAGCTTGTGCCATGAAGCCAAGATGGATCCTGGGCTGCACGCAAAGAAGCATGGCCAGCACGTCCTCCTCTACTCCACTCTCATGAGACTTCACCTGGAGTACTGCATCCAGCTCTGGCGCCCCAACATGGGAATGATGTGGACCTGTTGGAGCAAGTCCAGAGAAGGGCTACTAAGATGAACAGAGGGCTGGAACACCTCTTCTATGAAGACAGGCTGAGAGAGTTGGAGTTGTTCAGCCTGCAGAAGAGAAGGGTCCAGGGAGACCTCACTGTGGTCCTCCAGTACCTGAAAGGAGCCTACAAGAAAAATGGGGAGGGACTTTTTACAATGGTATGTAGTGATAGGACAAGGGGGTATGACCTTAAGCTGAAAGATGGTAGGTTTAGCTTAGACATTAGGAAGAAATTCCTTACTTAGAGGGTAGTGAGGCCCTGGAACTGGTTGCCCAGAGAAGCTGTGGATGCCTCATCCCTGGCAATCTTAAAGGCCAGGCTGGATGGGGCTTTGAGCAACTTGGTCTAGTGGAAGGTGTCCCTGCCCATGGCAGGTGGGTTGGAACTGGATGATCTTAAAGGTCCCTTTTAACTCAAACCATTCTATGATTCTGCGATGGACAGGCTGATTTCTAGAGCACACAGAGAATCAGGGCCCTCATAGTGCTGGAGGCTGCTGTGATTTGTGCTAGTGGCCACGCTTAGGACTGAAGTGGACAAGAATACAGACATCACATGGGAGCAGCTGGAGGCAAAAGCAAGCTCTTACAGAAATGGTCTGATCTTTTGTGTCTGATAGTGATTATGGAGAGGCTCTGCCATGGCACAGTGGCTGGCACTGTTTTGGAAAGGGTAAAGGTGTGGCATTATCATCTAGTTTGCTCCTACCAAAATGTATCCCTGGATTACATTACTTTCTTACATCTCTGGCAAATCCTTTCAACCTCTGCCCCATGGACAGGCTGCAGGACAGCAGGGCATGATACAGAACTGGAACCAAACATGTATAAAATACTATGGTTGGGATTCACAAGTAAATAATTAGTATATACCCAAGGCACACAGAAAATCTTTCACATTGAGACAATCTCACTTCTGAAAGTATAACATCACTACATTTTCTTTGCATTTCATACTGTCTGAAAAGCATTGTGGTGTTTGAAATAGCCAACAACTGCTGCCAAGATGATCAGATGTCTTTATGAGATTTTCAGCTATTTTATGTAAAAACACTTCTGTTTTAAGGTTTTCATGCTCACTTAAGAGTTTTACATTCAAGAACTATTTTCTTTTTCATTGGCAGTTAGTAATTTCCTTAATACAGTGTCCTTATTCAATAGCCAGTTCTGGAGCTGTGTCTGCATCCACTGAAGTCAATGAAATGCCACTGGGAGCAAGATCAGGCCAAACCATAGAAAATGAAGAAGTAAGACTTGTCTCCTGTTGTGACATTGGAAATACATAGGTTCCCTAAACTGATGTTGCAGTGGGGAAGAAAGGTCAACAGGAAGAAATTAGAGGAAATATAGTGTTATATATGCTTTTCACACAGGACACAGATTTGCTCTATTTAGTGGGATAAATCAGTCTAAATGTAAAATGTACTGTATTTTTTCAGTCATATCATAGATATTTGACAGCTCAAGGCAAAAAACAGTACAAAATCTTACCTGGCTCTTTTGCTCTTTTTCTCTAAGTCTTGAGTTTCGAATGCTGTTTGTATTTCCTCTTATCAAGTCTCATGCAATCTCTTTCTGCAATTTAGTACCAAAGATGTTGTTCCAAATTTTTTCATTCCTTAATGTGCATAACAGATATTTAAAAGAACTGTAAGTATTCAGCTTTTACCCAATTAGCTTTTAGTTAATGCCTTTTTATTTAAAAATCTATTTCATCAACCACCAGCTCATTTTAAGAAAGAAAGCAACAGTACAGAATGCCAGTTAGCTCCATTTTTGAGGAGTCAAATTTGCTCACACAGATTATCTTAGTCTATAAGGTGTACCACTAAATTTAACACTTGAGTCTCCAAGACTCATACTTCACAGAATATGTCTAAAGTTTGGGGTCTTTATGAATAATCAGTGGGCTCTACTAAATTACACAGAATAAAAATTGATCCAAATCTGTTCTTCAAATACATCAGATTACACAGAAATTGAAAAAAATATACCCACCATATCGAGACTGTTGCATAGTGATTATTTCTTAGCATCCAAACCATGGTTTATCCCATAATTTTCTTGGGAAATAGACAGTTCCCTTTATCCCATCAGGTACAGCTGTTTTTACAAAAGCAGCACATAGGAGAACATGGGATAGAGACTGCTACAGCTGATCAAGATGAGAGTTGAGTCCTGTCTTGTGTTTCCAGTATGGACAGTGTGGTGCAGGGTTAGTTAGAGGAGCTGCAGCAGGTAACATGTTCTTCAATAAGCATTGTGCAAGAATGAGTATTTTGCCTTAGAAAAAACTTAGAAGTTTTTTTAAAATTACTTTTCCAATTCTGTGTGATTGAACAAACAGACAATCAAACACTAACTTCAATGTAAATTTGTCAATGGAACTAGAGTTGCTCACTGGCAGAGTGAAGACGAATCCTTTAAATGCGGCTTAAAGCTGCTGTCTTTTTGGGCAGGGTGAGGATGCAGCCATTCACAGGGTGAGGACACTGCTACAGAATTCATTATGAGCTACATCAAGCAGAACAACTTATTGCAGGGATTGCCTTTTTACATAAGTTTGTAAAAGTTTGACATGGGAGGCTCACATAGCTCATCTCTACACATTATTGCAACATAAAGCAGCCTTGTCCTTATCATACTGAAGCAGCTATTTCCTTTTCTAGGTGAGGAAATGTACATATACAAGCAAAAAGAGTGACTGATTGTGCGATTTGTTTCCAACTGTAAATGTCTGTGTATCTACATGTGCAGATTAGGTATTGCCCTTGAAGACTTGGAGGGCAGCCAATGTGCTGCTTACGTGATGTAAACAGAGTTATGCATAAGCAGCATCTGTTTTTACACGGTCTGTGCTACTCCGGCTTCCAAGTTGTTCAGATCAAGATTTTTCTTTTGCAGTTTCTTATCTGAGTTATCCTGCAGTTTCCTGAGTAACCTCTTAATAACCCTTTCCTCTGCAGCTCTAAAGTGATCTTTCCTCTATGATCTTGTAGGAATTTCGCCCACGCGCACCCATGACCATGCCAGTAACAGATGTTGCATCTCTACACTTCCAAGGTGCCATTGAATCCCTCACTGTTTAGCCACTCTCTGAACTGTGTTTGATGTGAGCTGCAAGATTTCCTCCTGCCACAGGGTAGGTGTTTGTATGTGTGTGAATGTGTGTGCATGCATGTCTCTGTGTGTGTGTCTAAAATATCTGCTCTGTCACCTGCACGTATAGGTATATCTGAAGCCAGTCACCTGCGTCACCAAGTTTGGGCCTGAAGTGGTCCACCCGTAAGTCTTCATTTTAATCAAGCTTTAAGAAAACAAGAAGAACAAAACTTTGGCATTTGTATTAGATATGTGTGTAAAGAGAAACAAAGGATCCTCTTCTCCTCATAGGTAGGCTCAAGTTGAATACATAAAACAGCTGTAAAATAATATTTGTATCCGTATAAAGAGTATTTATTTTGTGGATGCAGCAGATGTGAAAATATTTGGTCTAATTCTGCAGAGAGCAATTTGGAAAACATTTTGTATGGTAGGATCCTTGATATTTATTAAAGGAATAGTGTTCTTTAAAAATTATAAATGCAACATAAAGCATGATGAAAGAATAACTATTTTAAAATAAATGTTTTTTTGTTATCTCAGCTAGTAGGAACTAGTCTTTGTAAAGGGTCAAATTGGACAGTCTGAACCTTAATTCCTGCAATGCATCTCACATAGTTCTTTTGCTAATACCTATTCAATTAAAGAATGAGTCTATCCTAAAATTAACTGCAGCCCCAGTGTTTAGTTTTAACAGGATGGTTCCATTTGTGGGTACTGTGTGGCTTCTGTGCAAGGGTTTTCTATATGAAAGCAGTGGATCCACTGTACAGCTGAGGTAGGGGAGAAGATGGCAGGTGTCACATTTAAGGTTAGTCCACACTAGAAAAACTTGCCCAGAAAATTTATTACACAGGCTATGAGTGTGATTTTCAATGCCACTCTGCCAATGGCCTATTTAAACTGATACACCTGCATCTCTATTAGGATTTCTATCATTACAACAATGCATTGCATCAGTACCTTTCATTTTTGGTTTCCATATTTAAATAAACTATCAGCATATATTAACCTATGTACACATATTTCCATCTGGTTTCCTAGAGGAAAAAAAATTGTGCAGTCATGCTATATCCAACAGTCCTTATAATAATTCCTGACCTTGTTAGCTGATTTTAATCAATCCCCAAAAAGCAGCAGAGATTTCAGACACAATTACTTTCCCACAGTTTTCATAAAGACAAGTAAGCCAAGTACAGGAAAGACTTCCTGTTTATTGCCTGCATAGAGGGACAGCCTGCAGTTCAGCCTTTATTACACTCAGCCTACACAGAAGAGGACCATTCTGAATGCTTTGAATGCAGGAAATGAGCCTTTTATAATCCACACCATACTAGATATTGGAGAATCTAACCATAAGACATGCAGCAAGAGCAAACTGGACTTTTTGAGTCCAGGTGCTCACAGCAGATATCATAGTGTACCCTGAATTAGTATCCACCCTATCAGTCTGGCAGCATTCAGCACCAGGGGTGCTTCCTCTTTTCTCTAGGCTGGCATAGCTAGAACCACAGAACTTTCCAGGATAGACAAGCTTTTGCCTGCAATAAAATTTCTGAAGTCAAATTCACAAGTCATTTAAAAGTGCACATGGTGAGCAGGGTTGAGGTTCAGCTGTGAGAACCAGCACGCAGTTAATCTCACTTCAGCCATGAGAGATAACTGGGCTCCTTACCAACTGAGTGCATGCTTTGCATGCTTTGCCCTGTGGGACCATAAGGGGTTTGAATTGGGTGGGGTTTGTGTGTTTATTTCTTACAGGGAAACTCACTGAAAGTTACCTATTTCACACAGTGATGGATAGCTAGGAGATATCATTGACTGGTGTAAGTTCCCGACTCAACTCTTGAGTCTTGCCCAATGCAAATAAAATATCTGCATATCCACAAGCAACAAGAAAAAAACTGCATTGAGGTTGCAAACCAAGACTCAGAACAAGAAAATGCCAAAGTCAAGACCTGAAGAAACTTTACTTAAGTAAGAGGGTTTTGTTATTCACATTTTCCTGGTTAGACTTTTGAGAAATAGATGTACTGTATCAAAACTAGGATTCATCTCTCCACTGGAGAGTTTTCTCAGGTGTAAAGCATCCATAAAGCCTATTACATTCAGCTGCAGCTTAACACTAATGAAAGCGAGAAGACAGATTTTTATTACGGCTTCACAGAAAATCAGAACATACAAATAACCAGTTCCAGAGAGTTTAGTCTCAAGGACAGATAAAAGATGTTCAGACACTGCCACACTCAGCATCAGGGTGCCTGACTTTTGGATCCTCGGGTCTCAGTATAACACCTAGACACTGAGTGAGATACCTTGGAATAATACCCCAAGAATCAGTACATGTAGTACACAAAGCTGTTTCAAGTAGCTAGTTGGGGATGCTTAGGACATAGCTGTGCTACAAACCCAGTCACTCTCCACAATTAAGTACCTCATTCAGGGATTTTAAGTCTTCTCCCTCTGCCTGGAGGTATCCCTTTCTTTAAAATGCAGCCAGAGGGTCAGACTTTTAAAACATGGCTGGAAAAACTCCCTTTACCAATCTCTTTCCATTGATAATGGTTCAGCAGTTAGACTACTGCCTGAGAACGTTAGTGAGGTGGATTCAACTCCTTCATGACCAAATGGGAAGAGGGGGGTTAATCTTGTCCTCCAGAACAGTACACTCACCCACCCCATCAGCAAGAACCTGTCAGAGCCCTGATAGCACTGCTAGGTCTTAATGGCCCTGAGCAGCCTCACCTGGGACCCCCACCTACACACTGCCCATGGACCAGACTCCATTTAAAGCTCAGGTCTGGGTGTTTAATCCCTGCCTGAACTATCTAGCAGATGGATCTGCCTTCAGTTTGATCTCCTTCTTTGCTTCCTAGATGGATCCATAGTGTGGCTCTGTCTCCAGTTGTGGCCCTATCTCCTGCTCCTCCTGATTGGATTCCTTGTACAAACTTTACACTGATTCGTTGCTTCATCGTGTCTAGGACTGTTAATGGAACTGCATTGTGCTGTTCTGTTCAGGTATCGTGGCGAAGTGCTCTGGCTAGTGAGAATACTGCCTGTGCTGCAGCTACCCTCAGTTCCAGGCTTTTCCTCCCTTGAGCTGCTTCCTGAGAGCAACAGTGCTAAGGATAATAACAACAATAATGATACATGTAATGAAAAGGAGAAAAAGGAATAAAACCCCAGAAAAATAAGTAATGCACAATACTCTTGCTAACCAGCCACGGACTGATGCCTAGACAGTAGTTGCCGACTGGGGTTAAACTGTGACAAGTGTTTCCTGCAGGTATTTCTTATATTGAGGGTAAACAGGGATGCTATGTGGCTGGTATGGACCGGGGCTGTAACAGCGCTTTGCCTTATCCAGCTCATCCCCTGCCAGCCCCCTGTCCCGGGAGCCCCCCAGCCCCGGTATAACCGGACAGCCAGCAGAGCCGACAGTTGCTGCCCCAGCGATGTCATCCCAGGCATCATCCCCTTCCGATGCTTTGGGTGTTTAATAGACTCAGTTCTAGCTATTTTCTAGTCATGGAAGCTGCTTTTCACTTCACAATCAGAGCCTGACAGCAAATGTTTGCATTGTCACATAGAGTGACTCTCGTGTGTCAGGGTACTCGGTGCTTGGATGGCTGCCATCGACATTTATCTTTCTACACGCAGGCCGTGGAGTTGGTTTTTGTTGCCCGCTTTCTACTTGGAAGAAGCAGATAGTCACAGGTGCCCATCACCGCGCGACAGTTCCCTCTCCACCTCTACCCCACGTTTGCCCCGGTAAGGGATGACGAGCGGTCAACCCCGACACCGCCGGCCCTCAGGGGACGGGCGCTGCTCTGCGCCCCTTCCACCGGGCCGCCGCTCCCCTGGCCCCGACTCCCTCCTCGGAGCCGGCCGCCTTTCCTCAGGCACGGAGCGGCGCCGGTGGCTCGCCCGCTCGGCTCGCCCCGAAGGGCGGGGGACGCCGGTGCGGCGAGGGGTCGCGTCTTCCCGCCGCACCGGGAGGAAGTGACATGTTGGCGGCGGCGGGGAGGGGAAGGGAGGCGAGGGGCGCCCTGTTGCCGGAGTGGAGCTGCCCGGCGGGTGGAGCCTGGCGGCCCCGCCCGAGCCGCCCGCCCGCTCCCGCCGCGTGCGAAGTAGTGGCAGCCGGTGCGGCTCGGCCGCCGCCCGCTCCCGGCGCCCCAGCGCGGCACCCGTGCCCAGGCCCGCCGGCGCCAGGTACGTGCTCTTCCCCTGGCGACCTGCGCGCTCCTCAGGTGCGGGGCCACCCTCCCTCCTCCGCCTGCCGTGCTACCCCTCAGGAAAAGGCATCCGGACGCAGCCCCTCCCCGACGCAGCCGCCCCGCGGCGCGCTGTAGCGGCGAGGCGAGGGGCCGGCTGTTGCCGGCGGGGCGCGGGATGCGGGCACAAGTTCCCTGACTTATTCGCCGCCGGGCTGGGTCGCCGCCGCCGCCGCCCGGATCCGCCGCGTCCTTTCTCCTACGGGCGCCGGCAATTTTCCTGCCGCCCGCTGGCCCCCTTTGTGTGGCGAGTGCTGCCCGCGGCCGCCGGGGTTTCCGTGGAAACGGCGGAGCTACGGCGGCCCAGCCCCGCCGAGCTCCCCTCCGCCGGCGGCGCCTTCCACGTTCCCTTCGGTGTTCCCCGCTCGGGGCTGAAGGTGGCTGCGGAGGGAGGGGGCGGGCGGTGCGGTTGCCGTGGGAACGGGCGGGTGCAATCGCCTGCTTCGTGCCGCCTCCCTGAAGGCGCCGCTCCACAGCGAGCGGGCGCGGCGAGCCCCGGTGGGAGCGGGCGGGCTCGGTCACTGGTCGGTCGTGGCGGCTGTTCTGTCCGCGGTACCTGGAAGTCCATGAGCTGAGGCGAAGGGGAGGGGCAGTCTGCCTCCCTGGTGATGGGCTCACGTGTTGTCGGAGCTCTGCCTTTCACCTGTCTGCGTATCATGAAGATGTTTAAGGTGAATTAAATAACGGCCACAAACTTAAGGTGTGTCGTTTGATACCATGTGTTGAAGGGTATTTAAATAACAAGTTATGCTTTTTACCATTTATTTCAACAAGCGAGCACTTACTCGAATGGCTGAAAGGACAACCCCGCAAGAGAGTCTGTTTCAGCACTGTCGCACCGACTTCTGGTCTTTATCTTTGTTATGCGTTCCTAAGAGTTTTAAGTGTGCCGACATCTAAGCATGATGTACGTTAGGCAGGTGCTTGTGCGGGAGAGAGCAACCTTGCTGCTACATGAAAACCGAAAATGCTTTACAAGAGGTAGACGGCTCCAGAAACTCTGAAACAAAAAACCCCAAGCTTTTCTTTAAAAGCAGTGATGTATCCCACCCAGGAAGTTGTACCAGGCGATTGTAGCCTCAGCTTGTACGGATAATGACTTCACACTAAGAGTGAGTAGCAGAAGAATTGAAAACTGGTGGAGTAGAGAAGCTGTTGTGGAACAACTTAAGCCAAAAGTTGTAGCCTTTTTTTTTCTCCAGCTTCTCATGTTCACGATAAGATTGCTGTAGACACACAGAGGTCCGTTTATATATACCTTCATACTTCTGTATAAAGACTGACTGCGTGAATCACTAGAATAGTTGATGTGTTCTCAATGTTTGCTGTCATTTACTGACCAGCAGCTTTCTGTAGCTGCTTGTATCTGATATAATGCCATGGTTTTCCAAATACTATGGATTAAAACACATTTATTCACTTTAGAAATTTGTGTAAATATTTTGTATAGCTTTGCTCTTTCCTGTGAATGTTTTGCATTAACAGTGCCTGAATAAGCTGTATCGAAAAGTGAAACTAACTGTGTTTTGTGGATGACAGGACCAGGTTTCATGGGGAAGAATCTATTGGAAAGCCTGCAGTGAACAGAGAAACTGTTGCAAGCCGCTAATGGATAAAGGTTGCTCTTAAGCAAAGTTTAGTTGTGTTGTTGGCAAGCACTTTTAACACATTTTAGTGAATGCTTCACAAAAAGCTGTAAGTCATATATTTTAGGAGTGGAGAAACTGCATAGAGGTGAGCACTTGCCCAGAGTCACAGACCAAAGAATGGTGTGCCCAGAGGACAATAATGAACTGTATTTTTTGAAACGTAGTAGGTGTCAGTTTGGTGAGGAGGTTTTTTTTTCAGTAAGTTGTGTTCTGTCCAGCCAAATTGCAGAGGCACTGAAGCAGTGTTCATCTCTGGAGTGAGACGTGCTCTGCTGGAGCGACAGTTTTACATCACTTACAGTTTAATGTACTTACTGTACCATAACAGAGGAGAGCTCTGTAGGAGAAGAATTCTCTGCAGGTGATGGATGAGAATCCTATGGCTGTACGCTGCCCTGCTGAAAAGGATTGGCTAATTTTTTCTGTTGTGTACCCTGTTTTTAATGCTAGAAGGTGAAGACTGGGAGTAATGCCCCTTGAAATCTCTTCATACAGGAAGACACTGTCACAGCTGTGCTGAGGGTAGCAAGATGCTGTTCTTGTGTTACAAATGAGCACTGTGGCCCTCAAAACTTGTATTAGTAATTTGGTCTTAAAATTTAAACATTCAAATTTCCACTGTGTGACATAAAACAACACTTCCCTAACTAACAGCATCCCTGCTATTACTGTTGGTATGTCCTGATAAGGGAGCAGATCAGCAAGAGGACAACAATGCATAGTAGTGCACTGTGCATATGCTTTGCTCAGTGAAAGCTTTTGCAACTGTGGGCCTTGCTCACAAGGGAAAACATTTTATGTCAAGGCAGTCTTCTCTCAGGTGTGTTTGATTTTGCTGTGCTGAATGCAGTGGGCTTTCTTGTAAAGGAACTAGAAATGAGACTGACAGTGGTACCCTGTGTGCTTTGTTACCTTTCAGCACTGGTATGTGGCAGCTGAGTATGTGTTTTTTCCCTGAAGTGCTTTGTCTGTGTGGTGGCTTTGTCCAGTGATTCAGTTTCAGGCATTTGGAAAAGTTTGGTGGTCTTGGACTTATTCACATCTGACTGTGTGGTGAGTACCCTGATCACCTGTGACTAATGCTCCTGTGCTGCTTGGAAACTGCTGACTCATTTTGTTTTCATGCTTTTCCCCTGTCCTCCTCCAATGCTTCCGACTAGAGATGAGGTAGGGTCCAAGGTAAGGTCAGGGAAAGAGGAAATTGAAATTAATGAGAATAACGGTTGTGGCAAGGATGAAGATACTGCAAAGATCCCTCTTTGATAATGTGAGAAAAAGATGATGGCTGTAATAGATTTGCTGAAAAGGTACATAAATCATGTGTTAGGAACTGGCTTAACAACTGTAGTGAACCCAGAGTTGGGAGATGCTGGGTTGTGGTCCTGCTAGTGGTCTGCTCTTCAACTTGAACTTAAAGCCTTTTTATTTCTATGCCTTTGTTTTCACCTTCCGCCCTTCTGTCTGTCTTGTTACATTCTGCTGCTTTACGCTGAAATAATTTTCTGCTGCTTGCAAAAGGGCTGACCTGGCTTGAGGTTTCTACTGTAGCATAAATAACAGGAACAGGGATAGGCAATTAACCAGCTCTAGGCTGGAAAGAAGTCAGAGATAGAGGTCACTGAGAGAAGGTTTACTTGGCAGAAGGTAAGGAGCTGCAGGCAAAGACAAGCACGCTGATTTCACTTGCATGTGGGACTATTTATTAACATGTTAAAAATTTCTGACATGTACCAGATTTCTTTTTAGTCAGACCAACAAAGTTAAATTTCAGTCACATTTTTCCAGTAGCATCCACGTGAATGAAAAGGTTTTCCTATGCTGATTCAGTTGCAGACTATGCAAGGTTTTTTACCTATCAGAGAAAGGGTAAGACTCAACTTAAAACCTGCTGTTAAAGACAGGGAAAGAACATATTTGAGGGAATTCTATATGTAGAAATGGTACATGGTTTCAAGTGGCAGCTACTGTGTGAAAGTTTGTCCTGCTTATTCCCCTGTCTCCACATTATCTGTGACCTCACACATCATAGTTTGCCTCTTAACATGCTTTTCAGCACTTTGGAAAATACCATTACTGCAGATGCTGCTTTGCACTTCTGGAGGGTCTGCAGCGGGCTACACCTGCACTTGAACCATTTATGAGGTTTTACTCCTTTAAGTCACAGGTGGTTGTCAGGGGTTAATATTGTGATTCTGTGTGTCACTGTAAGTTTTTTACATGCCTTTGCCTCTGACTGTGTGCATAAATACTGCATTTCACCCAAGCTGGAGACAGAGAAAAGCTTCGTTTTGAATTTTAAGCCTTGTAAAACTGTCCCAAATATACTTTGAAGTTAGAAGAAGAAATTCTCAAAACCAGCTTTTAAGTGAACTTGGGCTCCTGCAGTTGTTCAGAGGTGGTGTAGAAAATCCAGGTAGGTGTTGATGTACTTAATGCTTAATTTAGTGCAAAATTTATAAAAATATTACTGGATTCTTAGCGATGTGTTTAGTAACTGTTCGCATCTGCACACTTGCTATCCAGTCAAGTAAATGCTGCTGAATCAAGCACTGTCTCAGAATGATTTTGCTGATGTTTAAGGTGGTTTTGACTAGCCCTGGCCTTAGGTGCTGAGAATACAAGATCATTGATTGGTTTGGAGTCATAATGTTTGGTAAACAACAAGGACTGTTGAAGCTTTTTGAGAGATTTCTTTTGTCTTCAACATGGTTTGAATCAGGTCCAAAAAGAAACCTGCCTTTATTACTGGACTTGATAAATCTGGTGTTTGTGATAAAGTCTTTTATTCTCTGAAGTTCTTAAATTAAATCAGGCTGTTAGGAGACTGATGATCAGGGAGAATAAGGAGGTTGAAAGTATTCTGAGTTCATGGTATGACAAAAGAGTTCTGAACACTCGTATCACATGAGGCAGAGGTGAGTGAAAACTGATGTAAAATGGAACTGCTGAAATGTGGGTAAACCTGTCACCATGTTTATTTGGGTTTTTACCTGGCATCTGGATGTCTGGTTGTTTTGCGTGTAGGTACAGCTGAGCTTTTCACTGAAGCTGGCATCTTATTTTTTGGAACCATGCCAACCACATCTCAGCTGTAAGATGTTTTTCTAAGTATTGGGTGTTACCTCTTAAAGGCAAAAATTGGTTTTCTTCAAATAATAAATCTGAAAGCTTCCCTGCCACTTTCATTCTTCAGTTAAACTATTTTCTACAGAAAGAACCACTAGACAGTATTTAATGAATAAATATTAATATCCTGTGTATCTCTGTCTTGGTGAGGCTACATCTTATGTTTGTGTTGTCATTTCCAATTTTGGAATGCAATTTTCATAAAGGAGAAATTCCGTTACCTTATACTCTTCAGTGTCATATGATAGAATACTGACAAATTAAATCAATACTGGGAGATCAAAAAAAAGCCTTGTGAGTATTTTCTGCTTAATGTGTCCTTAGTATTCAAAGAGCATACTAATGTTATGTCATATTAATTAAAAATATGCAAATGGCTTAGCTGAAGGAGATGGTCTGCTATCATCGAAGATAACCTAACAGCTCACTTGGAGCTGTAATCAGGTGATGGCATGTAATTTCCAGCAGTGTTAACAATTTCTTGTAATTTGTACTGGAAGCTTTTGGATTCCCTCGTGGAGGAGGTCAGCGCTGTTCCTTCATATCTCTGTGATTTAGAAGCACAAAGAATGTGGTCTGTGCCGTGTACATGTTGCATTTGTGGCAGCGTTGGCAGCATGGCTGAGACCTGCTAAATGGGAGAACATGGTTGTCTCCAGCAGGCCATGGAGAGAGGCACCATGTTAAAAGAATTTATGCTGGGTTTTTGGGACAGTAGAAAATCTGTTACCAGCCCACAGTCTGGTGGTGGAAGTTCCACTTGTAAACCAGTGTCACCATGGTGTATTTCTCAGCTCAGTGATTCATGCCCTATTTCTGCCACTTTCCACAAATTTTTTTTGTAAGATTATTGCTGCCACAAATTCTAGGTTATTCTTTAGTTTCTCTTTCTGGCTTTTTTAAATACACAAAACAACAAGGCCACACAAGTTAGAAATTAGATTCTTCGTAAAAGGCTTAAAGAGACTGCCCAAAATTACTAAAATGTAAATTGCAATTCCAGAAAATATGAAGAGTTGTTTTATGGGAGTGTACTAAGGAAAGAAGGTTATCTTTTTCCCATTGCTGATGATTTTTTTTCTTCTGTTTGTTGTTCTCGTAGTATCTATCAATGCCTTTAATTCCTTCTCAGGTAGGAATAATGAGAGAGATGTGCCAACTTGGTACTAAAGTTGTACCTTACAGTTTATAGTGCAGAACCATCCAAGTTGCTGAATACTTGGTTTTCATTTCTTGAGGAATGGAGAAAGGAAAGGAAAGTAGAGTTCATTAGATCAGTACATAAATCTTGAGTTGTACTATTTCCTGCATGCATCATCTGGTGCCACTGAAGGTCCTTGTGGAACATGTCTGTTCTCTCTCTAATCTCTATGCGTGGCCTTTCAGAAGATGTTGCAAGGAAAAGTTGAGCATGGGTAAGAAGGCAAATAAAGGAGGATGGAAGTACCATTTCATGTTGAAAGCTGGAGCCTGGGGAACTAGCAGATTGTGGGTTTGGTGTTAGCTGTGCTATGGATTTGCCATGTGACTGTCACAAGCTCTCTCTGAGTGTGGTTCTAAGTTCACTGTGTGTAAGAGAGGGGCAGTAAGAAAAATCTTGACAGATTTACTTCTCTAGTGTCTTCTAAATGGCTGTAGCTTTTCATATCAGAGGGGATCGATAAGTCCAGGAAAAAAATGGACAAAATCCACACTGTTTTCTAATCCTATATGTAAAGGATTTGATCTTGCATATAGAAATGCAATGCTGATGCTACTACATCTGCTGAGTGGATGTGAAACTTTGCCTGGATACAACTGCTTATGTGTGTTTGCCTGATGCAGAACTGGAGTTAGGAGGTGATACTTTTGTAGTCTAACTTTGCAAATAACTCACAGTGAGTAAGAATAGGGGGATTAATATTTAAAGCTTTGAACTAAATGTGATCCATGTTTCCTTGTTGTCTCACACGTAAAGCTGGTTTGGATGTTGGGGAGGTACTTCGTCTGTTGAAAGTATAGGCAGTTCCTGTACCTTGTCCTGACCCTTTGCATTGCTGTGAATGTAATTTACAGTTCTTTAAAACAAAGCGAGAGCTGTTTGACAAGCATAAGCCATGCGTCTTCATAGGAGAGGCCTTCTTTCTAAACTTATCTCTTATCAAGAAAATGTTTGGACTCCCAGCACAGTTTAAAAAAAAAAAGAGCAACCCTGGTTTTATACCAGCTTCTGAATAATCCTTTGTCAGCCTTCTTCCATACCCCCATTTCTTTGGGTTTTTCTAAAAGAAATGTTATTATAATAACCACTGAAGAACTCAGTAGCTACTCCTGTGTTGGATCTTTTCCTGAAATGCCAAGTGTAGAGGTGATCAGTGTGCCCTTCATGCTAAGTATCACAATGCAGGTGACAATATCCTGCTGTACTGCCCCTGCTACCTCTGTAGTTTTTAATGAGTTAATTTCCTGTGTACATCAGTGATGGTATGGATCTCACCATTGAGAGATTTCTCACAGGCTGTGCCTTGAGGACCAGTGCTTAACTAAACAGAGTCCAGTCTCTATACTCAAATGTGCAGTTGCCTCAAATAGTCCATGACTTCTGTACAAAATTTATTGTACTTATGGACATACATATATTTGTATTTCCGAAGGCTTAGTTTGTTGCAGATGTTCAGATTCAGCCACCTGGACTTTTGCAGAAAGCCAGATCATCCAGTGAAGTGACTTTGTAAAAACACATTTTGGGGGAATTGTTTTTTATAGAAGAGGGTGCCAGATGACAATAATGTGTGGGCCTAGTTACCTTGACTAAGCACTTAATGTTGCCTATAAATCAAGTATTAAATTTGCTATGAACATGTGATATACTTCATGTCCTAGACCCTTTGTGGTTATTCACCTTGGTTATTTTTGAGGAACTATCCAGGTTGCTCTTATTTGTGTGACAGCATAGCCCACATCCTGCTTAAGTTCTCAGTATTCTGTCTTGTAAGTTTTTTGTTGTTTAGTCCTGCTCCCCTGCTCAGTCCCTAAATTTTACTTGTGTGTGTTGTATTGCCCTCGGTGGCAGTGCAAGTGACTTTTTAGGTTAGTGGACCCAGAGAAGTAAAATACAAAACAGAGGGACGTGGTGGTCCCTGAAACTGAAGTCTGGGGCTGAACTCTGATAGACTCATTTAGGTCTTGAGTATCTTAATGCATCTCTTAATTGTATTTTTTCCAAGCCAGTGGGAAACAGTTGAAGAGCAACACTTGGCGTTTTGGAAAGAAGCAACTTGTCTTCCAGTGCTACTTTTGTGAACTTCATGTTCTGCACCTGAGATAATTGCTATAGTTCACCCTGATGGATTTTTGAGGATCTCTTTAAGAGCTTGGAACAGAACTGCTTAACTTAAGGAGTTTACTCTCTTCAAATAAATAGCTTCCCTCAGTGTCAAGCCCTGCAGTCCTTAAATGCTGCATCTCCAAGGAGTTTTGTATTGATGTGTTTATGTTCAGCTCCTTATGGCTTCCTTGCCCAGCTCCCTTCTCCCTGAATATTTCATCCTTCTGGAAGAAGGAGCAAGACTGAGCTGCTTCTCATCAGAACTTGGGCAGTGACTCCCCATCTTTCCCACTTCTTCCCAGACTATGCATGCCTCTCCTGGGCTGCTGTCATCCTCCTTACCTCGCTCTATAAACACTTTCCTCTGTTGCTGGGGTGGGCACTGAGGCTAACTCAGCTCTGCTGTGCATTTTGCCAGCAGAGTACACATACAAAGAGAGAGAACTTCCATCCTGGCAGGCATGCAGGGTTTGCATAGCTGTTTTCCCTATGTTAGATTACAGCAGGAAGAAAATAAAAAAAAGGAGAAGAGGAAAGCATTATGCTATGATAACCATTTCAAAAACTTCTAGGTTACTTTCACTTCTTCAGTGTATGCTCTATTATGCAAATTATCTCTGTGCTCAATAGAAAATAATTGAAGATAATAGAAAAAAATAGAAATATAATAATTTTCTATAATCAAATAAAAAATAGAAAAATAGAAATAAAATAATTTTCTGTAATAATAGCAAATAGTTCAGTTTTATAACAAGTATGTAAATTGGAAATTCTAAAATTTGCTGGTAGACAGTATTCATTCTTCAGCCTTTGAAACAGCCAAACTGACTGATCTCTCCTTTGTAGCAGTGTGCAGTTCAGGAATTCAAGACTCCTCATGAAAATCTAAAAGCATTCCTAAGTTCCCTTAGCTTTGGGGGAAGGTTTTAAGATACACTCAAATTCTTCCCTGATTTGGGACTTTTTGGAGAAGGTGTGATGTGTTGACCTTGGCTGCCTTCCAGGTTCACATCAAACTGCTCCCTCACTCCCCTTCCTCAGCTGGACAAGGGAAGAAAATAGCGTGAAAAACCTTGTGGGTTGAGATAAGGACAGAGAGATCACTCACCAGTTACCGTAATGGTCAAAACAGATTCCACTTGGGGAAGTTTGGTATAATTTATTGTCAGCTGGTAACAAAGTAGAGCAGTGGAAAACAGAGCCTAAACTAAAACCAACTTTGTCTCAAGTCCTCCCTTTTTCCCAGGTTCAGGTTGATTGTAGACTCTACCTCTCTGCTGCACCCCAAGTGGTGCAAGTGGGTGGAGAAAAGGGGTTGCAGTTGGTTCTTAACAGTTCCTCTTTGCTGTTCCTTCTTCACTGTACTATTCCTCTGCTACTGCTTGGGTCCCTCCTACAGGGTATGGTTCTTCAGAAAAAGACTGCTCCAGCCTAGGACCCCCTGGGCTGCAGTCCCTGCCACAAAACCTGCTGCTGAGTGAGCTCCTGTCCATAAGCTGCATACTCACAAGGCATCTGCTGCCTCGTGAGGTGTTCTCCATAGGCTGCACTGCGTATATCTGTTCTGACATGGTCTTTCATGGGCTGCATGGGATAACCTGCTTCACTGTGGTCTTTACCACAGGCTGCAGGAGAGTGCCTGGAGCACATCCTTTCCCACCTTATTCACTGACCTTGGTGTCTGCAGGGCTGTTCCTCTCATGTGTTTCTCACTCCTCGCTCACAGCTGCTGTAAAAAAAAAACCCACAACATTTTTTAATCCTTTCCTGAACATTATCACAGAGATGCCACTAGTGTCGCTCATGGGTTCAGCTTTAGCCAGTGGTGAGTCCCTTCTGGAGCTGTCTGGAACTGGCTCTGTTTGATGTGGGGGCAGCTCCTGGTGTTTTCTCACAGAAGCCATCTCTGCAGCCCCCCTGACTACCAAAACCTTGTTGTATAAACCCGACACAGGGGATAATGCTCTAGTAGTTGCCTTTGAGGGAGGTAGGAAGTGATTGAAACCCTAATTAAGCATGAGGCAAATAGATGGATAATTCTTCCTCCAGATTTGGTTGGTTTGGGGGATTTTTTTGGTGTGGTAAGATATTCTCCTTGTAGGTGAATACATACATGGATGTGACCTCACTTTCTCCTAACTTTTGATGTTCGCAGACAGAAAGAGAAGAGCACAAGGGCTTCCTGTGACTTGCTTTGCATATGCGTTTCATATACAGCAGTGTTGTTAAAATGGACTTGGATGTGAAATACAGTGCTGCTATCTGTGCTGCTTTCACAGAATTATAGAATCACTTCGTTTGGAAAAGACCTCAGAGACAATTGGCACCACCTTGTCAACTAGACCACGGCACTAAGTGCCTCATCCAGTCTTTCCTTAAACACCTCCAGGGACTGTGACTACCGCCTCCCTAGGCAGTCCATTCCAATGTCTAATCACCCTTTCTGTAAAAAATTTCTCCTGATGTCCAATCCAAACCTCCCCTGGCACAGCTTGAGGCTGTGTCCTCTCATCCTGTCCCTAGTTGCCTGGGAGAAGAGACTGACACCCACCTGGCTACAACCTCCCTTCAGGTAGTTGTAGAGAGTGATGAGGTCCCCCCTGAGCCTCCTTTTCTCCAGGCTAAACAACCCCAGCTCCTCAGCCACTCCTCATAGGACTTGTGCTCTAGACCCTTCACCAGCATAGTTGCTCTTCTCTGGACTTGCTCCACCACCCTAATATCCATCTTGTAGTGAGGGGCCCAGAACTGGACGCAGTACTTGAGATGTGGCCTCACCAGTAACAAGTACAGGGGTTTTGATGGCAACTGAAATTCACTTAAGAGGCACCACTGAAACTGCTTAATCTGACCTGAGATATTTTCATAGTCTCTGTAACTCATCCATCCAAATAAGAGAAAATGCAAGAATAGGCAGCGGCATCATCAGTTTGGTTGTTCTTAACTTGCAGCAAAGCATTTAAGGACTTCATCAAAGAGTAGACTTAAGTGAAAACTTTTGCGTAAGCTTGAAACACGTTGTACTGAAAAAAAAGAGGTATAGTGCTGACTTTCCTCTGTTTGTAAGTATGGACAATATCAGCTCAATCTAAATGCTGTCAAATAAGTACCATATTACTTTCCAGACTCCAAGGACTCTATTTACTACATAAACTTTGGAAACAGTGGGTGACAGTTCTTTGCTTCATTCTTGTGCTTTCTGTAGAAGTGCAGACAGTTGTGTTCGCTATGAGATCTCTAGTTGTAGTCTCAAAACATGGACTATAAAGTGTAAAAGTATAAAAGATAAAGTATAAAATAGAACAGTTCACTGGCAGCAGCCGCTGTTGGCATGGAATTGTTCACCTTGCATATCACTTCTATGTCCTCCTGGTCAATTTTTCTAAGAAGGAAATCCTGAGAGTAGTTAGAGTAGAAGACGCAATGGATCTTGTTGAAGAATGAAACTTGGAGGAAAAAGAGTTAGAATGGATAGTTGTGTAGTTTGCTTTTAAACCTGATCATGTGATCTCTTAGTCACATGAATAGATGCTTGTTGACTTGCTCCCTAGACAGACATTTGAGGTTTGAGTCTTTCGTTCTGTATCCGAAGGAAAACTGTTATTAAGGAATGCCCCTGTCTGGTTTAGATGCACTGGCTGGCCATTTTCTCCTAATTAATTTTAACGGGTGTTTGATGGAATAGAGCTTCTTGGCAGCTCTCTGATCTTAATAGCTTCTGAGAAAATGCATTGATTGGCCCTTTTGTTTTCAAAAGACTGCTGTAATTTTCAGTCATTATCTATAAGGAAATCAGTGTAATTTATTAAACCAGCATCATGGATTAAGAATTAAAGACCTGATTCTTTTAACACTTAAACTGGTGTTATATTGATGTTACCCATGAGGAGCTGTAGTAAGACAAAGAGTAAGTGGAAGATGTTCATCATGAACTTTTAAAAAGCAAGTTTCCAGATCTCTTTCATAAGCTCAGAACTGATTCTTTTTGTTGCTTGTACCAAGAATAAATTGTATTTCTTGGAGTTTGGGTATGAAAACAGTCCAAAAACTATCATATTAAAAAAAAAACTTATAAGAACGAGCTTATGTCTGAGAAACAACGCTTAGCTAGCACTCTCTATACAATGCTTGAGTTGAAAATTCTGTAGGAAAAACAGCTTGCATTTAATTAGAAGAGAAAATTATTCTGTGTAGTCTCCCTGCTTTCCAAAAAATAAAAATTTGAGCAGTGTCTCTGGCTTCTTGTTCTTTTGCAAGCAAGCTCGATTAGATGCATTTCAATGGTACTGCTTAAGTAAATTTAGTTTGTCTTACAAACAGGTCTGAGAAACTTTACAGAATTGAAATTTGATGGCTGAACTGTGAAAGCAAGGAATAAATTGCTTTCTGAGATTCCATTGTGACTTCACAAAATTGTAAGACAATAACTGTTTTATCAGAGTCATCTCATCTTTGTTTATTTTAATTCCGTGAAGTTTTGTTTTAAAGACCCAGCATGAAGTAAATGATTCACATAAATGTAACATTTTAATGCAGTTTGACTGCTATTATAATAAAAAGTTACTAAAAAAAAATAAGAGTTGGTGGACTAATTGGTGGACAAAATTACTGGTTTATCCTCGTTACAAAGTCTGTTGATCGGCTGCTTACTACAGTAGACTTGTGTTGATTATATCAAACAGTGAATTTTCAGGTCTCCACTGTAAGTTGATAGCGCTCCAGTCCTGTTTTATTTATGGCTGTTGTTTTTATTTTTTATCCAGTGCCTTACTGATCTCTGGGAATTACATTAGAGTGATTTTGTGGGATGGAATTAAGCAGACTGACTAACACAAAAAGACTTTTGACCAGTTTTAGCCAAGGATGGTGGGATAAACCCAGTCACCAGGGTTTTGGGCACTGTACAGTCTTTTAAACCATCCACTTGTAAGTGGCTGGTTGCTTGCTTCCATTCTGACTGTTTTAAAGAAATTTTCTACCTTTTTTTAATTTTTATTTTTTTTGTTTCATTTTTGGCTGAGTCTTCAGAGTGTGCAATGGAAGGGCTGGAGAATGAAACACAACAATGAATTCTACTAGACATTTCTCATTCTGCTTAGCCTTCAACAAAAACAAAGCATTTGGTCAAAGCCCCAGCTAGTAAATTGTCTGCCACCCTAAGAATCATGTCTTTGATAGAAAGGCTGGTTAAAGCTGGACGAGCTTTTTGCTAGTATCATGGCAGTGGTTACTACGAAGAATAGAGGCCTGTTCTGCCGTTCTGAGCTACAGCTGGTGTCAGCTGTGGTACTGAATAGTACAGCAAGATAAAGGGAACAAAAGGGCACATTTTGTCTGCTAATAATAGGCTTGGGACTGCCATAAACTCTTTACATAAATTATAGAACAGTACCAGTTCTCTTTCTTAAATTTTTCTTTATCTTCCTTGTGGTTGAGGACCTGGCTAAATAACTTCCGAAGGCTTTGAGGTGATTCTTGTGTCTGCTTTTTGCTGTGGTAAGCAGAGTCAGCAAGGGCAGTAAAACAAATGTTTCAGGACACTGATCTAGACTCAGTGCCTCACAAAATGGGGTCTCATATAGACTAAAAGGATAAGCATAAAGATTTTTTTTCATCAATTAATTCCCTGGGATGCTGACAGCTGCTGTCTTATTATTGCATGTGACTGATATTCAGAAATACTGTCTCAGGGCTTCCTCCCTGGGAAAACTCTTCTACACCTCAGAGGGGGAAACAGCAGAGGAATGGAACAAGATGGCAGCACCTCCTGTTTAACTGTATTCAGAATATTGGGACGGGGGGTGTTTACTGAGAGATCATGTCTTCATACTAGTGTTGGTGGTAATGAGGGTGGGGGGAAGTCAGTACAGTGTTTAGTAGGTCAGAATACTCTGCAGAGGACACTTACTCTGAATGCTCAACTGCTAAGGTTGGACTGGACCTTTCCAAGATTATAAACATTTCTCAAGTGACCTAAGAGTTCATTTCTTTCTGAAAACACTGCTGGGTCATGGGTCATTGCTGTTATTGATGTTTCCTTTCTGAGTTTATGGATTATAACTGACAGAATTGCAGTTTCGAGGAATAATTGAACAAATTCTGTGTACTGTGCATAGCCAAGCTTTCATTCTCTTGCCAAAATCAACTTATTTGGATGTGAGACAGAAATAAGACAATAAGGCTAGAATTAAAGGGCTGCTACCTTTAGGTTGCGGAGCATGGCTGGCATAGCTTGTAGAGAAAGGCACAAATCCTAACAAGGCTCTAAAGCTTGTGTTTACTTTGGAGCTGCTCTTGAAGATAGCAGATGTCACAGTATGTGTCTTATAAAGTACAGACAATTCAAATCACAATATAAGTGGATTATTTACTCATTTTTTATCAATAAATACCTGGTAGAGGAGTACTGTAGTCCAAGGAGTGGAGTCATATGCTCATGAGTTTCATAGAATTAGGATTAAAATGTGAAAATTTGTTTCCAAAGCAAAATGTAAATTGATTCAGAAATATGGTATTCTCTTTCCATACTTACTTTTGCAAATATTGTCATCAGGGCTTTTTCTACAATAAGTTTCGTTTTAGTGTATTTAGTGTATTTAAATGTAAAATGTGAAGCCTGTATTAAGTCTGTTTATAGAAATAAATGCACTCTGTAACTGCTGATACTATTTGGTTTTGCAGGTTGTCTTCTGAATTTTGTGTCTGAAGGTACCCTCTTGCTTTCTCAGCAAATCATGGACATCGTTGGCTTTCTGAAGTCTCAATTCATTTGCCACCTTCTGATCTGCTACATATTTATAGTGTCAGGACTGATCATTAACTTCATTCAACTCTTTACACTTATACTTTGGCCAATCAACAAGCAACTGTTCAGGAGGATCAACTGCAGGCTGGCTTACTGCATTTCAAGCCGTAAGATTTCATTTTGTTTTTTAAAGTATTTCATGTTTTGTCTTGAGGGAATTGGTAGAAAAGTACTGGATTTCAAAGTAACCTTTATAAAGGTCGTGACTGCTTCCTACAGCACCTGCATTTGTGTGAAGAGATGTATGCTTTGTTGAAATGTCTTCTTGTGTTGAAATGTTTTGCCCTTTTATACTGGAATATTTGCTGGACTCAGGATGTTGAAGAAAGAATGCCTCTCATTTGGCTATCCATCAAGTTCCATTAAGCCAAATGAAAAATATTGACAAAATAATGCATCTCAGCAAGTTCGGCTATTATCTGTGGGCTTACAGTGTTAACAAGTCAGTTCCAATAATGCTTTCAATCTTTTTATCATCCATGATTTTGTTTATGATCTTGATTTAAGTGTTTCATGTGCAAATACTGTTCAGGACTGGGAAATAACAGTAAAAAAGGGAAAATCTTCAATTTCATATGCTTCTTTCTTAAGCTAGTTATGAACTGTTTTTTCTTTGAATAGGCATTTCAGACCTTAAGCTGCATCTGTCTGTATTCAGTATATGCATGTAGTTATAATGTACAATACAGCAGGTAGCCTGTAACCATTTTAAAGAAGCAGAGGTTGCAATTATTGTGATTTTTGGGGGAGTTGGGAGCATGAGCTCAGGATATTTATTAGTTGTAGAAAGACCAGACCTTTGAAACTGTTGAGAGATGTGAAAATTCACTGTCACTTGACTGAACAGGTAATTCCAGTGGAATGAATGAGAGCTGTACCCATTCGTTTGTTCTCTTTTAGTAGGAGTTTGGTAGAATCTCCACCTGACAACAGTGGATTATCAGAGCATGTGTAATTTTCTCAATATAATCAGTCTACTTATATATTTGCTTTTAAAGAGCTCTGACTGCAGCTTCAGCACAGTTTTATTGCACTGCCACTTCCTGACTTTCTCATAATTGCTCTAAATTTACAGCAAAGAGAACTCTTCACAGAAACTTAAAAAATGCTAATGTTCAGTATCTGGGAGCATGCTTTTAAATGTGTCCACCTTCCAGAGTGATTTCCTTGGGCCTTTCTGAAACTCAGAAGTACTTTCTAAAAAGGAAACTATTGCAAAATGCATGCCTTTTGATACTCCCTAAAGATTATTCAAGTGTGATGTCACTGTCAATGCTGAGTGAGTTATGGATGGTTTCAATATAGTATGGCCAGTCTTCGTGAACGAAGATTTTGGGAAAGGTCTTTTACCTTTCAAGCCTGCACAATGGATTTTTTAGGTGAGACACAGCATGCGCTGAACTGAGCCCACCCTTTAATCCTAAGGTTCATCTGCCGGGGCCAAGCGAGCTTGGACAATGGCAGTGAGGTCCTCAGGATGTAGGTTTTTGTTTAGAGTGACCTTCTCTTAGATGGATGGCCTCACAGGGCTAACAAGCTACCATCTGCCCGGGGCAGTATCCCTGACCGGGAATCGAACCCGGGCCATGGCGTGGATGGTTTCATACTGGGGAAAACAGCCCTTCAACACAGTGTTTAAGAAATGCAGCAAAAATGGTTTCTTTCAGGTCACCTGTTCTGCTACTAAGAAGCTGAAGCACTGTTAGTATTCATAATAAACTGCTTGAAGTAGAAATCTGTCACATGCCTCAACTCGGGTCCACTAGGGATTATTTATCTTTCATCAGTGAGTCTGATGAGCAACTATTCAAAGGTTTTTTTTAAGACATACTTTTTTACTTAAATTTCAAAACTGCATCAACCTGTATAGCCCCAAATAAATTGGGGATGCTGTTTTATTATTTCTGTAGTGTAGAAAAAATGTTATTTCTGAAAAAAGTCATTTTTGCATTCTGTGTGTGTCCCTGAAGAGAGTATGCAAGTACTATGCATTTGTTTGTACAGTGACATTGAATATGACCAAGTTTCTACTTTTGCCTGGTAGCATAGTATATGTTTGAAGCTGTGGAATTTAGAAAATACTGTACAGCTGTATACAAGTGTATATTATTACTTTTTCATGCAACGCCTTCTGGCCCATTCTTCCTTTTGGCTGCTTAGTGCAGAGATATCAGCTGTGCTAGAGTCTTCAGGCTGAATCCTTCAGTTTGGCTCAATCTAGTCTCATCTAGGGGATGGACACTGTGTAAGAGGGAGTAATACTGCGTGCTTATCCTTGGTGGGGCAGATGTCTTTGTACTTAGGGTTACTGATCTAGTCTTTAGTGCTGATGCCACTGGAATAGATTATGTTGTGAATTTTTTGTCCAGTCATGCTCAGAACAAACTACATCTAGGTTAATTTATTTTAGCTTTACAACAGAGCAAGCTAGCATTTGATATGAGTCACTTATCACATCTACCTGAGTGATATTTAAAAAGGGGAAAATGGTGATTAAAAAGAATTTCAAAGAACTAAAGACCAATTAATCAAAATGGGTGTGGTTTTTGTAGTAGTATATGTGTACAATAATGCCTTTTGGGGGCCACTGATGTGGTGACTAATAAATTAGTCGGGTCTGTATGGGTCTGATGAAAGTCATGGAAACAGCCTACAGCTGGAGAGAATGAAGCTTAGCATTGGAGAATATAAAGAGGCACGTGCTTTGCAGTGGTGACAAGGATCATGTTGCTCTGAGAGGCTGATACAGCCTGAGTCACCAGGTCAACCGAAGAGTGAAGTAGAGCGGGCATGGTTTAATTTAAGAATGAAATGAAAGCAGCAGCTGCCTTTAGATCCTGCAGGTTCAATTGGTTTCCATTTGATGTCAAAGGTAGAGATAAATGGTTCCATAAATTGGAGGAGAACATTTCATCTTTGACACTATGCTCTTTGGGGAAGTTGGGTTTTTTTGTATTTTAAGTCGTTCTGTTTTCTTATACCCCTTTTCCTCCTATCTCCTTTTTAATATAAGAACATAATATTCTCACTTCTCGTGCAATGTCTTCTGTCATACTGCATATGGGAAGCTAAAATGTTACTGTGATTAATGGCTTGTCCTCACTTGAGTAGTACAGCTTGAGTCAAGGGTGCTTCTCTGTTCACATGAATCAAGCCAGACTAACTCAAGTCAAAGTATTCACAGAATCATGGAATCATTAAGGTTGGGAAAGACCCTTATGATTGAGTCCAGCCATCAGCCCAGCACTGTCAAGTCCACCACTAAACCATGTCCCTAAGAGCCACATCTACACATCTTTTAAATGCCTCCAGGGATGATGAGTCAAATCTTGGGCAGCCTGTTCAAGTGCTTGACAACCCTTTCCATGAAGAAATTTTCCTTAATATCCATCATAAACCTTTCGAGATGCAATTTGAGTCCATTTCTTCTTGTCCTGTCACTTGTTACTTGGGAAAAGAGACCAACGCCCCTATCGCTACAACCTCCTTTCAGGCAACTGTAATGAGTGATAAAGTCTCCCTTGAGCATCCTTTTTTTATCAGCCGCTCCTCATAAGGCTTGTACTCCAGACTATTCACCAACTTCTTACCATAAAATGGCTGTATGGAGTAACTGTGGTAGTTGAGCACATGTAGCTGTGGGAGCTACTGCTCCTCTACAGTGAGTTTTGGCAACAGCACTACAGCTTCTCTTCGTAACTACATAACTTCAGCCAGCAGGCTAAAACAGTAGACTTCAAACTTTTCATAAATGCGAGTTAAAGAAGAGGTGGAAACCTAGCTTCCAGTTTGAATTTACAGTGAAAAAGATTAACTAGAGCAACAACTTGCTTTTAATGGAACAGAGCACGTATAATGGCACACACCAAGTTACCTTCTGTAATTGGTGTTGAGAAGTTGTTGCCTTTCTTGAAACCAGTTGTGAGTCAGGGTGAGTTTAGCTTCTTTATTGACCTGCTTAATTATGTATTAGCATTGGGGAGAATTTTTATTGAGAGTGTTGCAAATGAAAAAATACCGGTTCTGATAAACTGCCAGCTTTTTATGAAATTTGAATTGGGTAACTGTTCTTTAATTGCAGATTGGAAGCCTTGTTCAGTTCAAGTGTCCTGCTCCCTGAAGGTGTCTTATCCATTCCCCATATTGCAGTTTGGGTTGCTTTTATATCTGCAAGATATTTTTCATGTTTTACTATAAATAAACCCTTCCTGTTTGATACTGTTACCTATTTGACAAATATCTACAAAGTAGCGGTTAGTTCTAGTCCTATTTCCTCTCTGTGTCTTGACCTTTACTGAAGAGTGTTAGTTGCAGAGTGTGGACATTCTTGAAAAGAACAGACTTTGGTTTGTGTTAGTCTTAAAATGAGCCTTGAAAAGACTAGTAAGGGTTAGGCACCCTCGGTTGTGTTTTAAGTTTAAAGAAACAAAACAAACCCCAAAAGAAGCAATCAGCAAAAGAAACCACACACACACAGAGGAACCCAACAACACCCCTTCCTTCCCCCAACACAAAACAAAAACACCAAAGCCTTTGGGCTTCTAACTTTCAGAAAATATTTTCTGGCTCCAAATATATATTCCTAGATTGGTTCAACTGCCTGTTAATCCAATGCCCTTTTGTAAAATGACAACCCTGATCAACTTTCCCTAACACTGAACTCAATTGAATGCACCCTACTAAGGAAATTGAACATTGCAAGCCTCAATAAGGTGATAGCAATAAAAATTTTAAAAGTAAGTGTGCTTGGAAGATGGCATATAAACAAAGATTGAGCAAGCAATCAATCTTGGGGTTTATTTTTAAATAATTTAGGGATATATTGTTCTCAGTTTATTTTTCTAAAAGTCTGAGAGCCAAGATGTATGCCAAGGAAGGAAGCACTTAGTGTGGAATACATACAGTTCTCATGGATACTCTTTGTGCTTGGATTGGAAGAGGTGGGAATACCTCTTCTTTCTTCCCCTTGTGTGATAGAAAACCACCACAAAGGGTACACACAGCTATTCTGCACTAGCTTGTGAAGTTGGCCAAACACATAGAGGGAACAGATTGTCTTGGGATTCATGCCATATGTGCTGCGTAGCTTGTTGGGCAGTGGGAACATAGTTTGTCCTTTCTAAATCAGTTTGTGCTTCGTTGGCTGGTACAGTGCAACCCCAGGTTGAGCAGCACATGCTGGGCTCCTGCAGGCTGTTTGGTACATAATTCTGCCGTGTACCAGGACTACCAGAATGGGACGTACACATACAGGATAAATGGCTTCTTTAGAGGTGCTGGGTGGAAGGTATTTGCCCATAAGTGGTTGTTAACTTGTCCTCTTGCTGCTACTGTATTGGGGGAAAGTGAGCTTCTCCTTGTGCTGAGATGCCCCTTGTGCTCCCAGGGTGAGTGGCAGACTGGCCTCCTGCTGACTCACCGCATGAGGTGAACTTTGCATAAACAAAAGACCTGGCAACAGTGACACAGTCGTGTGAACAGCTGCAGAAGAGCTTTAAAAGCAATTGACTTAGCTTCTAATCTGCCTTCATAAATAAATTATAGTAGTACTAATAGCTATTCTTGTGCTATGAAAGGGGTGTTATTACACCTCTGGGTAAAGTTACGCTATGTAGGCTACAGTTTATAAATTCTACAGAGGGAAAGACCCTTCTTTTCATGGAAAGAAGTACCCTGATTCCTCTTCATTGACTGCAGCAAAACCAAGATGGAAACTGACTCTTCTTATGACTGAGCTACCTAAAAAAACACAAAACTGGAGGAAATTGAGAACTGCTTCAAGTTGACTTGGCAGTTATAACACAGTAAAGCGAATTCCTTCCATCTACAACTATAGGCTTTGCAGTGAGGACTGGACATCTGAATAAGGCTCTGTGGTAGTATCAGGGCCACGTTAATGCTCAAGAATTTGTTTCCCTGCATGCAACCTGCTGCCCACTTGGAGTTTAGAGGAGCCCTTGGCCCATTTTACTTGTTCATATGAAGGTGGTGCTGGAGCAGGGAGGAGAATTCTTGCCTCTGATGCAGTTGAGCGGGTGGGAAGGGATGAGAGCAAGAAGGCCCCAGAGAGGTTGGGCTTTCTTTGTCCTCCACTTCCCTCTATTGTCATCTTATACTGCAGGAGAAACAGTCTGCTGTTGTCAAAGTATGCCAGTGCCCTTAATACAATCCTGTAGTATTTTATTTATAAAGCAAACAGTTATGCTTGTCAACGTATATATAGCAAAGAGCTTTCATAGGCCACTTGTGACTGCTTGCTTAGCCTGTTTGCATCATTTTGAGAAATCTCTGCAAAGTGTATTTTTCTCAAGAGCTACTTGTCCATATAAGCCTTTGTTATCTTGGTTCCACATACCACATCCGTACAAAGCCACTGGTAAAGATTATGAAAAGTTTACAACTAATGGGGAAAAACTGGAGGCCAGATTTGATAGTCATACAAAGTGAAAATGTTGATTTGAATTTTTGGAAAGCTAGACCATCACTTTAGCTTTCTTGTTTTCTCTCAAGCTAAGCCATGGCAATGACTATAGAAATCAAGTGTACTAAAGAAATGCTCATGTTAGTTTCAACCTAGATAAATTCTAGGAAAAAATAAACTCCAGTAGAAATTATCTACGTTAAAGTGTCCTCTACTCTAATTCATTGATGCCTTCCTCCAGCCTGTTTTCTAATACTGTTTTATACATGTTATGTACTTGTGACAGTGCTGCTGGTTATCTGTAGAGTTCTCTACTCAGACCAAACCTTGACCTTCTCTAATTTGTAAGGACAGAAGGAGCCAATTACTGGACCAGGTTCTCCATTATTTAATGGTAGAGTAAAATTGTGTGTTCGTGTGTGTGTGTGTGTTTGCTGCATTCATCACAGCTTGAACTCCCTTTTTTCTAGATTGTACTTGTGGAGTAGAATTACATTAATTGCTATGAACAACTCCTCTGCAGTGCCTAACATATGCCTCCGTATTTTCCCTACTACCATTAACTTGCTGTATCAAGTAATAACATTTCAATCCTTCTCATTTTATGCCACTTGCAAGTGCTGTTATTCAGTTTTCTTAGTGGTTGCAGTATTGACAGTGAACTTGAATGGATCAACCAAGATGGCATGCTGATTGCAAGCATTCTGGTCTATTTGAATGACATCTGTGCATGACCTGTAGCAGAGTTCCTAATTCAACCTAAAAGGGATACGGTCTTCGTTCAGGAGAAAGGGGACTAATTTCTGTGAAAATGGATGTGAAAAAAACTTTTGATACTGATGCTTTCTATGCAAGACCAGTGAAGAGCTAGAGAGACACTTAGTCTGATCTTTAATGAAAAGAGTGTCTTCACTGTTGCTGATACTATTTTGTCGTTGCTGGAGCCTTTGTAGAGGTCACTTGTCTTCATTTTCCTTTTCTTTTATTGCCTCAGATTCCTGATCTGAAGAAGGGTGATGATGATAGCCTGCACACTGGAAATTGCATTCTGTTTGGTGTCTGGCATCACAGATCACAAAGTTTCTAGCACCTTTGTTAAGCATTAGATCTGGGCAACAAGCTTCTTAGATTCCTGAACTGGCGTACATGTGGAGTGTTTGTGTGAAAGTACTTCTGTCTGACATGATGTAACTTGGGAACATGGTATCTGATGATCCAGGTCATAGCACAGAATATGAAGACATTTTTGTACTAGTTATTTATTCATTAAGGGTGAATGTCAGAATCAGGGGATCAAATTCTTGTTAAGAAACACTTCATATTTGTAGAAAACCCATTTTAGCTATAGGCCTGATTTTAATTGCTAAAATGGTACTGAATCTGAAGGGCAGTCTCTTGATCCCCTGTAAACTTCATGCAGAGATGCAGAGAATATCTCATTGATCACCATCACCAGTTACAAGCAAATACAAACCAGCAGTGATACAACCATGTCCAGGGAAGAACACTACCTCCATAGGAAGAACTGCTGGGGGAGCTCTGAATTCTCCTGGGTTTGGTCAGGTAGATCTACTGATGTAACATCCAAGTGAGGTGCAGTGTGTCTCATTTGCTGTTGATTGGCTACTCACTTTGGAGCAATGTGCACCATTGAAAGTGTACACCTAGGTGATTCTTCCTCTTCCAAAGTTATGGGAGTCATAGCAGTGATTGTACAGACTTAATTTCTTGATGTCATTTCTAAAGAAGCTTAGCCTTGTTTTTTGGAAAAGTGCGGGAAATCTGCAGCTGTGAGGCTTTTGACTGGGGCTCTCATTAATAGAGCTTTGATGCTGTAAAGGAGCTCCTTTCCTATCTTACTGGATTTTTTTTTCCTGAAAGCAATCTCATACCATTCTCTAACATTTTCTAGATATTTCCCTTTGCTCATATAGTGTCTCATCTGAAGATATGCAATGTACTAACCCTCTGCAGTTTGCAGAGGACTCTATTGACAGTATAATTAGAGAGAACTAAAGAATCTGTTTCTTCCTGTAAACTCAAACCATTTATCCATAGGGCCTATGTGACAGCCTTTGTTGGTTTGCTACTCTTTCTACAAAGGCAAAAGATATGCAGGAAGATGTTAACCTTGCAGTACTCAGAAAAATGCTTTCATTGTCTGGATTGGGTTATATTTTCAGAAGTTGAATGCAAGCTGATCTAAGTTGAATTGTAGTCAATGAGTTGCCCTACCCACCAAAATATATCAATTAAAGCTGTATTATTTGAACACATAATGCCTTTTGTGCTCATAAAGAAGGAGGGATATACACAAGCAAAATAGCTGACATACCTCTTCAGGTTCCAAATGTTTTTATTTTATTTACAATTTAAAATTGAGACCATAGTACATTTTCCTTTTGGTATAACACTAAATTTTCAGTATTTTTTTATAATGCTAAAAGTTCAGAAAACTTCTGCTTGGATTAAAACTTACTATAGAGTTCATTTCCCTTGTCTTCACAGGCTCTTCATCAATTCATGCCTAAAATTCACGGTTTCCTGAAAGATAATTTAAATTTCCATAGTTGTATGGCTATAGCTTGTACCTTCCTGTAGGTGCATGCAGTTGTCAGGTGGGAATTAGAAAGGCTGGAACGGCAGATCCGTGAGTCTTTAAGATACTGACTTTATTCTGATAAGAAGTGATAGATTTCTTCATGTGGAAAGCAAATGATGGTTGATAAATAGATCATTATGCAAGTGCAGGTGAGCAGAAGGGCAGTGTCCCAGGAGCAGCCCAAGCTGTGTGGGTTACAGTGTTGGACTTAGTGACTTAATGGGAAAGACTTGTTCTGTGCTGTTGCTTGATGTATGTGCCATATAAATAAGTCCTTTGAAAGTTCTTTTTCTGTCTTGGAGATATAGGAATGGGAATTGGACCTCTTTTAAGAGCAGTGATATGCTAGGTTATTCCTGTGTTGTGTAGGATATTGCTGTAGTAATCTTCAGGACTGTTTTTCAAAAGTGATTCCTGTGAACAATATGAGAAGTTGAATACTTTGTCCCAACTGGTGTGGGAATGATAATGCTGTCTTTGATCTTCATATAAAGAGTAAGAGTCAGGATGCTGGAATATCTCATTTATTTCCAGCTCATGTCATTGATTTCTTGCTGTAGAAAAGTCCTGTAATCATGATTGCATTTTTAAGCAGGGAAGACCAAAAAAGGAGCAGGAAGATAGTTTGCTCTCATATATGAGCAGTGCCTGTTGCAGGTGGGTACTTTTGTAGGATGTCTTTTCTTGACATACGAAAAGTAAATGTTAGTAGAAGAAACCTGTGAGACCAACTTATCTGTCTGGATGGGCAGTTTTGCTGATTTCTGGTATTACGTTTGGAAGGTCATTTCTGCTGCTCTGTTTACTGCCTCATTATGCCTTCAACAAAGAGCCGTGTGCTGACGTTTGAGGGCAGTCCAGGTGGACAGAGAAGCAGGAGGAAATGCCTGTTTGTTATCTGCACTAACTGGTCCCATACGAGGAACTGCTGGTTTGTTGCAACATGGGAGTATTGCCAAATTCCTTGGGGAAGAAGCATAAGAGGAGCCTTCAAATGCGAGACAAATCTCTCTGACATGTGACTGTTAAATAATTAATTTCCCCAAAGGGTTTGAAAAGAACATTTCAAAACACTGACTACTGTAGATCTGTATTTGTGTTAAACCCATTGTACTAGTGAGGCTGGCTTTGTTCCACACATTGTAACTTGGAGAGAAGAAGCTGTGTTGTAGACAGATTATGTCAGGATAAAAGACAGAAAAAAGCTGTGAAATTAAATGTTTGAAGTGTACAGCTGTTTTGTTTTTTTCTGAAGGGAGGGTTGCTTTTAACTTGCAGCATGGAGATAGTTTAAAAGGAATAGTGGCTAAAGAAATGAACAAAACTTGTTTCTGAGTTCCTTCACCCTCTAGCTCAGGACTGCACTAGAGAAGGCAGCATCAGTTGAAATATCTTGTTTCAGGAATACATATGCTGACTTAAAATTTCTTCTTCTCCTGAGGAAAAATCATGTTTTACGTTTTGTGGGTGTTATGTTAGAAAGAGAGAATCTATTTGCTTAAACTTGAATGATCACTTCAATGTTTAGAGAGGGAAGACAATACGGGAATAGGAGCTGGAGCAAACCTGGAAAGTGAGGTGGTGTGCCAGTACACATGCAGTAATTGGAAGGCTCATACCCAGATCAGCTCCTGGCTCAAATAGTAGACACATGCCTTAATGTATGTTCTAACCACAAGGTTTTGGTTCCTCTATCATAGCCTCTGTGAGAAAAGCCCATTCTGGCTTTCAGTGTACCTTGAAGGTTTGTGCACTTAAGATCTTACATTAAATCTGATTCTGATGTTGGTTCCCAAAGCAATTTCAGCTTGACTGTTTTACATCCTAGCTTTGCCATATTAAACTGCCTGTAGTTTATTTGTCTTGTGTGTTTCACCTGAGAAAACACTGATGACACTCCATCAAAAAGGATGAATCACCTTTTCATCAATAGTGTTTTGTTGTCTTAATTGTGTAAGAAAATTAAATGAACCATGTTCATGGAGCTGAGGCACAGCAAGCAGCAGAACATTGTGTAATATCAGCCTTCAAAATTACAACCATAATAATGGCCAGTCTTCGCGAACGAAGATTTTGGGAAAGGTCTTTTACCTTTCCAGCCTGCGCAATGGATTTTTTTTAGGTGAGACACAGCCTGCGCTGAACTGAGCCCACCCTTTAATCCTAAGGTTCATCTGCCGGGGCCAAGCGAGCTTGGACAATGGCAGTGAGGTAGGTTTGTTTAGAGTGACCTTCTCATAGATGGATGGCCTCACAGGGTTAACGAGCTCCATCTGCCCGGGGGACTGGGATTCGAACCTGGGTCGCAGCAGTGAGAGTCCCGCATGCTAACCACTAGGCCACCAGGGGTCCCATAATGTTTTAATAAAACGATGTAATTTTCATTTAATACACTAGCCACTTTATGCACACGTACATGCAAGTTTTAATTCTATGACTAAGCAAGCATTGAGGCTGAATTGCAAATAGATTGACAAGAAGATCAAAGCAAAGATAAACCTTTCGCTTTGTAACGGGTGTGATGATTCTAATCCTTATTTTGTGTAACTCAGCATGGTGTAACAGTGACTACACTGGAGATTATTTTTATTCCAGTAGAGGATCTGGCCAACTAACGTAAATGTTAGTGTATGTTTGAGGGAAACAAAAAAAAGTGGGGGGAAAAAAATCTGTGTACTATCAATCTTTAGTTCAGTTTGGTTTTTAAATCTGTGATTTTTATCTTGAAGTTATGTTGACAAATTAGTAAGTGTTGAGAGGAGGTGGTTGTTACCTCTTTAAAGTGGAAGCTTTCTTTGTACTTTAGTATTCAAAATGGCGCATTTAGGAAGTGTTCCTCTTAGCATATCATTCCTTGCCAGTCACTCTGTGTAGTGCATAACTGCCTTTGAGCAGTTGTCAGTGAGCTTCGCTTTCAGCAACTGGTGTGTGCCCAGTGCTCTATAAAAGAACACTGCCTTGTGTGCTTGTCTGGAGACTGTTTCTGTACCCTGCATACCCTGCCTTAGCTCTCTGCATCTAAAAGCTGAGCAGTGGGCTCTGTGGCCAGCATAGGGCTCCCTCTGTCCCTGCCCATCTAGGGATGGTAGATGAAACCATCCTTCCTGTCCATATTCCCTGTTGTGTGGGCTTTTTTAATAAATGGCCAGCTCTGATTTGAAGAAAAAAAAGAGAAGTGTATTTTAAAACAGTGTTTGAATCTTGTTTTAGATTTATTTTTTCTTTGCTGTTTCTTAGCTAAGAGCAGAGAGAGGCTTCCTCTTCAGTTTTGGGGCTGGACCCTCAGTAGAAGAAGCTCTACTGTTTCTCTTCAAGAGTATGTACCTCTTGCACAAAGTTCGTAAATCAAAGTTCCTTGCTGAACTTTGAGATCTGTTTGCTTGCCTTACTGCATTACTATGTCAAGGAGCAATCTGATATGCTGCAACACTTGGAAGACTGTGCATTGAGTTCTCCGTTGTGGAAGCCTCCATGCAAGCTTTGTCCCACAGAGCCAGGCTGTTGGAAGAGCCTTTGCATGCCATCTGGCTGAAGTGTTGTCTCACGAGCTTCTCAGTCACCCTTGGCAGGCAGAAAGAAATTGTAAGGAAAGGTGCTCACAGCAACCTAGGTTGTGAGTGATTTCTGTCCTTCAGCTGACATTGTCTTCTACTGCTGTTGGGTTATGTGGCAGTTCCACTTGGAGAAGAATTTGAGCGGGTAAAAATTACACCACTTTCAAATAAAAAGCCCCTAATGAGACAGGACTGGAGTACCTCAAGGGTCTTCTTGTCCCTTCTGGGTTCTACTGTGGTGCAAGCAGTTGCAAAGTCAATGAAGCAGCAGTATTGATAACAGAGGAGGTTATTGTCTAAGCCTTCAAATACGATCGGTAAATTCAAATACTAAATAGTGTTTATTTGCACTGGCATTCTGCTTTCCAGCTTTTAGGCAAGATTTTAGAGAAGTTCTAAATGCCTGCACAGGACCTCAAAGACCTCTGGCACAGTGCCAGCAGGCAACCTAACAACTGTGCAGTCTGCCTTTGATGGGTCTGAAATAGCAACCAGAACTGATGCTGTTACTGTGCTTCTCTTAATTCTGAGTGGCTGAAGTCCTGTGAGAAGTCCAGATGACCATCCAGAAGAGTTGTTTTTAAAATGTTTTTAAAAAGCTCTAGGTCTTCCTTAGGCAAAGAGCAAGTATGAGCCTGCATGAGTTAAAAGGAGAGTATTTCAATCCATTGTAAATCAGAAGTGTGTATGGCCTAGAGGGTGAAAAGAGGATAATTTTACCTCCATTGTTTTGCAAGCTGATAAATACTGCATCCAAGTCAGTGGGTCACATGGATCCTGTTTTGAGAAAGTTGAGGCAATAAAGGTGGAAAAGATAATTCAGAAAGGAATTTTCTAGCTAAGGTCAAGGAAATCACTGACTCTTGTGATAGGCTGTCTTTTTTGTTCTGTGATTTCTCTACAGTTTTCATCAGTTTGTCATGGAATAAAGTTCTGGTACCTGGTATACTTTATGTAATATTGTAACCCCTGCTTAAATCTTGAAAAATTTCCCGATTTTTTTTCCTGTGATTCTCTTGTACTAGAAATACTTGTCATAAAGTTAACAGAAATATCAGCAGTATGTGTATGCTTCTGATCTTGTGATACCTGTCTACTCCTGACATCTGCATGTCTTGTTTGTATGATGGATCTTTATTTTGTTACTGCTATGACAAGTCAGATTGTGCCTTTTAAAAGAAGCAATAACTATTTCTCCTGTACCTACTTGAAACGGTGTGTCTGCCTGCTACCCTTCATAATTTGCGAAGCACTGAATAGGAAAGTGTCTTGGGTTACTAGAGAAGCACAGCCTACCTTTTGTAGCTGCCGGAGCTCTTTTTGGAAACTTGAGTCAATCAGTGCAAACTTGGAGCCAGTTGATGATGCAAGGTTTCCATGTACCACGTAAGCTAAACCTCTGTTTCATGGGAAAGTTATTCAACACAAGTAGTTCTAAGAATACAACACAGTTGCAGCAGACATGAAAAAGGAAGAAGCTGGTTACCTCTTTGCACAGAATTTCTGCAGTGTGTTTTTTGTGGATATCCTTTCAGTCTGAGCAGTGAGAGGTTAGGCAAATGAGTGCCTTTACATTCTCACCAGCTGGAGCACACAAGCTGCAGGCTGTCTGAGCGGTTGCAATGTTCCACCGGTGGATTAATTTTCTAAAAGCTTTGAGGAAGTAGGAATGTAAGCACAACCAAACTAAATGTGCATCGAGAGGCACTGATGTCCTTACGTGTGGTGTAATGTTGTTGTATGTAATATTGTTGGATATGTCTGTCTTAACAGAATGTGCACTTTCTGATGTGTATTAAATTCTTTGATAAGAAAAAGTGGGGATTTTTGTATATTTATATATTTGGATAACATTATCTTGAGGGGTTACAGACTGAACCCAGTAGAAAAATCCCAGCTTGATACTTGATAGGTATATCTGAACTGTAGTACTTTATTTTTAATTCATGAAAGCCATTTTTTTGATTTGTAGTTTCTGACCTTATTGTCTCCCTAAAGAACATTTTGTGAAAGTCACTGATAGGGATTAAGAAGCTAAAATAAGCACTGGGACATAGTTCTTGTCTCTCAAGACCTCATGTGATGAGATGCTGTAAGATTACAGGCAGAGACAGGGAATTCAGAGAATGCAAGTGAAAAATGAGTAATGGTTTTGTTCTGAACAGTGTTCTCAGTGATAAAGGTTCCGTGGTTATTCACCATTAACTCTGATGATAAAATACAGGTACTCAGTCAGCTTTTTGTTTCCATTATTGATATTCAGATATCTTGTGCATAGGAAGACTAAGTAGAAGCTATCTGCTGTAGCTTAAGTCTAAAAATAGTTTGTAGTATATTATTTCTAGTAATATGTAGATGTTTCTTTTGAGTGCACTAGTTATCTGAAATCAAAAGTAAGTATTACTGGAAAAGTACAGAAACGTTAGAAGCCGTTATCCCCAGTTTTCTTGTTCTGCTGTTCTGCAGAGATTAGTTTCTTCTTTTTTATTTATTTATACCTCTGTGAAATGTAACTCTTGTTCACTAGAGGCTTTATTTAAAAACCCTGCAGATTTTGTTAGGATTTAAATTACCTTTTTTCGGTTTCATATTTAAATACACTTTTCTAACAGTTTGTCCTGGAGATTGCTTTCTCTAGCAACTGTTAGGTTTTTTATCATTAGTCGTTCTTCTCAAAGATAAGTTCACATCTCTTCTTCTCAGTAGCTGAAAATACAGCTTAAACATGTCGATGGCATGGATTTAGAGCAGCAAAAATAACGGGATTTTCTCTCTTGTTCTGAAATGCTTTCTTTCTAAAGCCCAAATTCTTGATTTTTGATTTGCAGCTAAGGAGGATAAACTTGCTATATATAGAAATTAAGGCTATTGAAAGACTACATGCTAGAAGGAGAGAAATTATGTGAAAATAGGTCTTCTTCCTAAATATGTGGATTAAACGTGATTCACTTGAGTCAGATAACTTCCCTAATGTTTAGATGATCTAATTAGTACATATAAGCAATGCACATGGTGAAAGAACCCCAGTCACACCTGTGCATATACTGTTGTCCTAAGAAAGTATGAGTCCTGAGTGTGGACAGTGTTGATTGTCCTATAATTACGGAAACATTAATGACGTCTTATATCAAAGAGGCCAATTGTGATTGAATAAATACAACTTAAGACTGACATCTATTGACTTAGCTCATATTTGCTTCTTTGGATACTCAATTTTTCAGATCCTGGCCCCCTGGAATGTGATTTTTCAACTGAGAGCTCCTTTGGGAAGGGTTTCTGGCTGGTGCTGCCCTGCTTAAAGAGAAGCCTTTGCTTATTACTGTCTTCTTCCTTGTCCAGTGAATGCTCGTAGCAGTGTTTCTCGATCTGCAGTGTGTTTTTCAAGCAGTGATGGAAGAGAGGAGAGAGGTCTGTTTGGAAAATCTCACTTTTTCCAATTAGAGGAAATAGGACTAGAAAGGAGCTCTTGTATCACTGAAGTAAATTCATAGTGTTTCTAGCAGTGGAATAATGTGCTTCTTTCTAAGATGAATCTTAATTTATAAAACTGTTAAATATTTTTAATCTGTGAAAGTAATTAGAAAAAGCTTCAGAATATCAGATACCTGTGTTTTCAGTCACTTTAGACATGGATGTTCTTGTGCTAGTTGTATTAAGCTTAAATTGTTCTTTTTCTGTACTGTTAATTTTCTGCATCCGTTAGCCATATTCACGGGGAGCAACCCAACCTGTTCCAGCATTTGCTTCTTAGCTTGAGTGAGCCAAACTTTTCTTCTTTCAGGTCATCCTGATAGCCCTGGTCTGCCTCTGCTTTGTTTCAGTGTTTCCTTCCTGAGCATGGATGTCGGGTACTGATGTGCTGGCCCAGAGATTCTCTCAGTGGTGCAATGCACCATTCCCTTGTCTCCAGGAACAAATATCCTGATGCCATCTTTTTCCTTCTTAGAGCTGTGTAATACGAATGGAGCAGAAACTTTCAGCGGGAAGCGAATATTCCCAGATATCTCTCTCCTCTGTCATTTCCAAATTATGAGGCTCTATTTTTATTAGTTCTGTAAGATATCATGCCATGATCTGTCCTATCAAAATTAATTCCATTTCTGTTACCCTACCTCTCAAGGTCATTTGATTTTTAACTTTGTTTTGACTTTGTATCATCCACAAAGTTTATTAATAGCAATTTCTTTTATTGTACTATGTGAATGGCTTGGTATTGCCTGGGTGTATTAGATTTGAAGTCTCTTTTTTTCCCTGCCCTTCTAGTATCAGCAAATTCCTTGAAAAGAAACTGTAGAAATTCAAATACCTGATGGCAAGTATGTGTTCATACATTTGGTGTTTTATAAGAGCAGATTTGTAACCACTACGTAATTATTGGATTTGATTTTTTTTTGAGTATTGATTTAAGATGGCACTTGCTTGTGCTTAATATAGGTCACCCTGCCCTCATTTAAGCTTCTGTTTTGGGATTTCGACAGCAGTATGCCACCCTAACCATCAAAATGAGAACTGGAGTAACATCATTTTTTGTCATGGTTTCAGCAAGGCCCAAAATCCAATTCCGATTCCTAGCCCCCCACCCACATCTCAACCCCATGTGAGATGGGTTTTCCAGACAAAAACACGAGACTCAATATGGGGGAAGGAATATATTACAAAGACTATACACATAAATAAATACTATAATACATTGCATACAATCTTAACTCTATATCTATCTCTACCATGACAATAATATTTACAATGGGCCAAATCTCTTCTCCCTCCAAATAAAAGTCCAGGAGAGAAGAAGAAGAAAAGACCCCTTCCAGTCTCTGAGCAACAGGTCTCTCTCTAGGCAGCAGGCTTTCTTCTTCTCTTTCAGGCAGCAGAAGCAGTTGCTGGCTCTCTGCCAGCACACACGAGGGAGGTCTTCCAAGCCTCTCTCGGCCCCCGTCTTCAAACAGGGGGTCTTTCCATGGGCTGCGTAACCCCAGACACGGCCGCTACACCATGGTCATATCACGAAGCACCGGGGTCTTCGTGACGGTCTGGTATCCTCAGGGGAAATCAAGCCCCTGTGCAGAGCCCCCATGCTCTGCCTCAAAGATGGCTGCCAGCTTCTCTGAAGCTGGAGCAGGGGGGGCCAAGGTCACCCCCCACACACACACATTCCTTCGGCCGTCCTGGCTTAGCTCTCAGGAGGCCGGAGCTTCTTAGCTCCTCTCAGCAGTGCATACTGCACTTTAGGACTCCACTCAGTCCACCACCCCCTCCTCTTTCTCGGAGGGGTCTCTAGTGAGTTTGGGGGTTTTGGTTTATCCAGTTCTTACCCCGCGAAACTCTGTTCCTGCTGCTGGCTTGGTTCTCTTGTCCTGTTGCTGCTTTTCCTTCTCCTCAGACACCTCTGTGTCTGCCTTAGCTGCATACCGGCTTGTGTTGCTCCTTTTGGTCCTTATCAGTTGGCTCTTTGCCACTGCTCTTCGGACGCTGCTGTCTCCGCTGCTGCTCCGTCGCTGCTCCCAGCGTCTCCCACTTCTACTTACAGGGGAGAAAACTCCCCCAGTTCCTAGCCGCAGGCACTCAGCCCAGCTTCAACACCATTCCGAGTCCCTGCAGCCCCCCAACCGGGGCTGGGGGGGCAAAGCCCCCTAAGGGGCCGGAGCCCCTTCTCCTCGTGGCCTCTACAACATGGCCACCTCTTCTTCTCACCACAAGTACCACTGCTTCTCTTCCGGTCTCCAGAGATATGTTTATATTTTGCAGGAGCATTGATTGGGTCAAGCCCCAAGGGTCACCACCCCCTGGGGGTTACCACTTTCAGCTTCAGGGGGAAAACCTGGTTCAAACCACTACATATGTACTTTTCATTTAAGCTGTCATTGCTTCAACAACTTCATCAGTGGGATACAGAAGTTAATCCTTGCACACTCCCCTGGATAAAGCATGTTGCAGGGTCATACTTGATGAAGGCATGGCAGGAGAGAGTTCTGTGATGGATCAGGTGGTGTTTTGCTTTGTCCCAGAGTGAGTCTGTATGCCAGAATATGAAAGTTGTTTGGTTGTCTGTTTAGAAAGTGGTTGCTGTGCAAGCCCAAACTAACTGATAAAGGCTATCAAATGCCGCACTAGTGAACACTGCAGAACACTTTGTTTCTCACTTGCTCTTTTCATGTTTGTTCTCCCAGCACTCATCTCTTCTGCCTTTCTGTGCTTGTACAGATGAATGTACTAGACTTCCTGGCTTGTATATATCAAATACTGAATAATTTCATAAAAAACATAATCTAATATTCACGGAAACCTGACACCAGCTACTGCTTACTAAGATGCTTCCTTCTACTAAGAATGGAGCAAAAGTTTTCATGATACTTCTTATGGATGTTTCTTATTCAGAAAGTCTGCTTCATAGCGCAGACCTTGCATAGCAGTAGTGACAGAACCACTTGGAGCATACTTCTCCAGAGTGCCTTCTGCATCCTCACAGGCCACCTCAGCAGACCATATGACTGAAGTGCATGCCAGAAACCTCTGTTAAACGTCGAGAACGTGGTGTAAATCCTTCATTATTTACTTTAGGAATAGTTGAGTGCAAATAACAGTCAAGATAGTGGATGGTTCTTGTTGCTTTATAGAGACAAGTTTATGCAAGCTAGAAGAGTTGGCTAGAGCTGTTAAATTAGTACTGACATCTGGAACCCCGCTGCCTCTTGTGAGGGTGGTGGAGATGAGTTGGGTGAAATGCTGTTTTTTGGACAGTATGAAGTATTGTGACAGAAGCTGCCTGTCCTCATGGTTAACAGGAGGCTGTAGCATATCTGGTCTTTACTGTTAGGGATGATGTTGTCTGATTGGCTGAACACAGTTGGGACAGGGTTAAGGAAAATGGATAATATACATGGTTTGCAGTCAAAAGTATTGTTTTTATAAGACTAGATGACATACAGGGAAAACTGTAAAGGATTTGCATGCAGAAATCCTTCTTCAAGCTTAAAACACAAATTGCAATATTCAGTTTAAATTCAGGTTGAGAACAGCTGATTGAAGTTTGATTTATCTATTTGTCCATTCAGCGTGTCAGAGGAAGGAGAGCTGGAACATATGTATTTAGGGAGAGTAGGGATACAGAACAGAGAATGACAGAATTGTCTGTGGAACACTAATGTATGTTGGAGGTACACAGGCATTATGGAGGTGACCGATACAATAGCTTCATAATCATCCTTTCCAACTATCTTCTGACTGGTTTTAGTATATTATAGTGTAGACTTTCCTTGAGAGGAAGCAGAAGTTACTCATATGAATCTACCAACATGGAAAACACGCATACGCTCAGGACGCATACGCTCAGGACAGATATATGGTGTTTCTTCTTCTCAATTAACTTTCTACTGTAAGACCATCAGTAACTTCTTCCTGAAAGCTTCTTGGGGATCCCTTGCTAGCTGGAGTTGGTTGGTAGCTTCTGTGCTTTGTTTTAGGCTGTCATCTCCCATCTGCTGGTAACTAATTCCCATGAAGAAGTGAATGTAGAGGTCTTTATGATAAACCTAATGGTCATAATGTACCATTCGTAACACTGAATGGTTTTGTCAAGGGACAGTATTTCTTAAAGATATACAGACTTAAAAGTAATAAAACCTACAAGTAGACCAAGGATGCATGAAGAAAAAATGATTTTTGGTGTGTGTGTGTAGGAGAAAGCTTAAAAGAAAGTATTGAAACAAGACTAGTATTCCTTTTGCACAGTGACTTGCAGTGAATGAACTGTAACGATTTTTTTTTTTGCTAAGCAGTTCCTCTGTGGTGCTGCTCCCGCACACAGTAGAAAAAGCTTTATTGTTTTGTGTTCTGAACAACAAGAAACCGCATCTGGAAGAGATGCGACTGCCTGATTTCACGCCCATACAAAGCAAATGTTGGTGTCATAGGAACTTGCCAGCTGTTTGTTGGTACTAACTCCTTTGATCAGCACATGATATACTGTCCTCAGTCATTTGTAGCAAAAACAGCGCATTGCCTCTGTTGGAATATATGATTTTTGAAGAAAAGTACATAAAATAATTTCCTGCAAGCAAATGCTGAAATGAATGGGTCTTGGGACCTGACTATATGAAAGGGCTGTACTGTGCTTATCTTCTTCCTTGCAAGCACACCCAGTAACTTACTGTGATGGATAAGGAATTAAAAGTCATCATTTCTGCTTTCTTCACTGTTAGTGACTTCTGTCCCTAAAAGCACAACCATGTAGTTAACTGAAGTGTTATTCAGGGGAATTGCTTACAGGATCTTCCATGGAGACTTGTGCAAAAATCTTCAAAACCAGCCTGTAGCCAACAGAGAAGAGGTTTCTTTGTTTTTCTTTTGAAATTTATGTGCACAATTCCCCATACACCCTCCCTACCATCAGCCACCTACTTTTTGCTGCAAGACAACTTTAAGGGAGGGGAGAAGAAGTCCAAAGATATCAGCGACTGTACCACCAGCTATGGTAAATGTTGGGGTAGGGAATGGGTGTTGGCGGCGCTAAGGAAAGCGGGGGCTGGATTTTGGTTTTTTTTCTTCTGTTTAAACTGGTCAACTTAAGCATTTTCCTACAGCTTGATGACCAGGACCTCTGTCTTGAATTGAACCAAATTACTCCATTACACCTCATTGGTGGTCACATGCACACCTGGATGTGTTGCTCACGTAGAGTAAAGAATGGAAAGGGATCTGCTTTATGCTGAAGAGCTGATGCCTTGTCTGGCTGGGCTCCCTGAATGACCTCTTGGGTAAGTGGGAAAGACATTGCTTGACTTAAGAGGTGCAGTTGTTTTTTTTTTCCCAAGAACTACTTTTTGTTCACCCTCACAGGAAATACCTATATGCTTTTTTATAATAATCAGTTCATTTTAAATTTTTTTCCTGTAGACAGGAATTCCTGCCTTCAAGTTTTCCTCATAATTACCTGCAGCTCCTGTAGAGGAAAATAAAATGGAGACCAGAAATAAATGCCTGGTCAGGTTAGTGAAACACTAGAATAGCCTGTGTGAGGAGCCTGTGGAATTGTCAATACTTGGAAGTATTTTGAAAACCTCTTATGGAGCTTCATGGTTAGTAAGTATAGTAGGTATCATTCAGGGGTTTAACCCTGTCTGTGGTACACACAGGGCTTTTGAGTAGTCCAGGGAAGATATAGACTTGCTTTTTTTAGTTACCTGTAGACTTAATTAATTCTGTGAAAAATGTTTAGGAAGTGCACCTGTAGTCTGAAAATCTGTAAAGGTAGTGAGTTATTATTGTACGTCATTCTTACGTAGACAGACGTGAACTAGACTATGGTATCTGTCAGTCTATGTTTAGCCTTATTTTTGCATTTTTTAAAAGGCTTTCCCCAGTCTTCCATGCAGTGTACTCATTCATCGCGCGGCCGTTCACCCTGTCTGGTCTTTGAAATGGTGGTGACAGCTTGCCCACTTGTCTTACTTTTATTCGTATTGGAGAGCTTACTATGCTTTTACCATATATTCCCATAAGCATTTTCTAAATTCTTTTTCTTGGTGTTGCTTTGATACATAGGTTAAAGAAAATTATGTCATGGAGGTACATGACGTACAAAGAGTTACAGTTCTGTAGCTCTTTAAAACAGGTTACACACTTGAGATCTTCAAATGATTGTACTTATTGTGTCGATACATAAGTATGTTTTAATTACATTTTAAAACAGGCAATTTATAGTTAATCTTGTAAGCAAGATGGCTTATCACATAATCACAGAATGGATAAGGTTGGAAGGGACCACAGCAGGTGATCTGGTCCTTATCAAGAATAGTTAGGTAAAGGAATTAGTAACAACTTCTACAGAAGAACAGTGTTAACAGTTTTAATGACTCATTCTTGAAAACTTTGAGGTGGAAGATAACAAGTCTCAATTAACTCTGTGTTTCCCTTCTTCCCTTAAATGTTTTTTTTCATATAACCACTTACAGTTCACGTCTGCCTTGGAGATGTTTTCTTTCTAGTTATTTCTTCTAGAAGTGCAAGCATTGAAGCAGTTCAGATTTGTGCAGTGAAGGGCTAGGAAACTGCTCTTGCAGGAGGTAGAGGCTGTTTTGTGTAGCAGGGTGAGACCCTTTTTTTTTATTTCAGAAAGGTAGAAAACCTCAAAATTCCTAACCAGACAGAGTATCCATATCAGGCATTTGAAGTCATTTTCTCCCTGCCATCAGCTTCTTCTAAGCTAGTTGTAATGTGCTGCAATTACTCTGCCTTCAAAGCAGGGAGTAGAGATTTCAAGTTCCTTTGATTTTTCTCCTTCCTTTGCATTAATTGTTTGAAAGTGTCACTGAAGGAATTACTTTGAAAGGTAGGAACCCTCATGATGTAGTTGAATATGAATTTACCAACTCAGTTGCGATGCTGAAACTCCAAACCCTCATCAAAGGGAGTTTTAGAAGTCTTAGACCAGTCCTGGGTGGGAGAAAGAGAATCTTTTTTCCCCCCTGTACAGTTAATTTCTACTTGCAATGTTATGACTGGTGTACAAAGAGGAGGAAACTTCCTCCGATTGTCTGTACTGTGAAGGAGGGAAGAAAAGTGTCTGTGAGTGACCTTGTGTGGCTGAGCCACCACAGCAAGTTGCCGAGTAACAGATTTCTGTGGAAGGTTGTGGAAGTAACTGGTAGCACAAACTGACACTACTGATTGTTGCTTGAGATCCACAAAGAGAAAAGAGGCTAGAAAGAGGTGGAAGAAAGAGTAAAGAAGATGAGGGGAAGAAACATGTTAAGAGCTTAGAAGCTGGCAGATGGTATTTTAAATACAGAGGTGTTCAATGCCTGCTTTGTGTTACTGCAGCAACTGCCCTAGCATATCAGTGATAAATGGCATATGAGGTGAGGAATAGGGACCTATTTCTGCAGTATGTATTCAAACAAAAATCCTGCTTATGGGAAGCCTGAAGAATCAAACAACTTCTGGAAATATTTTTACCTATGCTTTTTTGGAATATAGTTGAGACTGAAAATATGTAACGTATGCATGTGGCACACCTATAGTGAGATTCATGATATATTATTAGATTTGTTCAAGTTCCTTGGAAAAAGCCAAAATAAATAAAAAATCCACAATTGAAGTGGGATGGCTTTTCTCAGGTAAAGTTGGCTTTTTTGTCAAGGCAGTGGAGGAGCGGAGGGCTTCGTTCGCGAAGCCTAGCCATGATGATGAAGTGCAGTAGAAAGCTATGCCCTTGGAAAGATGTAAAATTGTGAGTGTGTTTAATAAGGCAGCTCTTAGCAGGGGAAATCTGGAAGGTATATGTTTCTATATCTTCACAGCTGTCTCGATTTGAGACAATTTGGAGGGGCAGAGACCTCAGATGGAAGTTTCCTTCCTCCAATACCCCTGGTTCTCTCCAATACAGACAGAGAAAGAGGGAGAGAGAGACCAAACATGCACAGATGTAAGTGAAAAAATAACTCTTTATCAAGAAGAATGCTAAATAATACTGATAAAACTGGGTTAAGCTAACCAGAAAAATTCCCAAGCTCCCACCCACTGGTCCAAAACGAGATTGCGGCCAGCCTCCCCCCACCTGTTAAAATCTGGCAGGAATAGTTTGGAGGGTCAGTGCTGGAGTGAGGCTGCAGTGCTGGTACAACCGGTTGGAGTGGGGCTGGGACTGGAAGGACCCACAAGACACCCGCTGGATCCAGCGATGAGACCTGGTCATTGCAACTCTGATGGTTGTTGTAATCCTGATCTGTTGAGGTGATGGTAGAGGCCTGGGTGGTAGAAGTCCCATGGAGTGAGGGAAGGACACCCTCGACCTCCTGAGTGAAGTCCCTGCTGTGGTCTTCTGTTGGGCTCAGGGTAGGTGGGAAAGCTTCTGGTGAGTTCTTCATTGGATGATTAATACTGGATCACTGGACATTTCAAGAGTCTTTGACACCTTCTAAGCACAGGTGGATCCATTATGGACATCATGGTGAATATCCTCAGGCCATTTGAATGAACTGTCCTGATGTCTCCCCAAGGGGATTTATCACAGATGAGTCATTTGTGTAAGGACACAAATAGCCCGAGGTGGCAGGTGTGCACACCCTCTCAGTCATCAGCCTTCCAGTCTTTTCACACTGGTTGATACATTCTTTTAGGAGAGTGCCACTTAAGTCCTCCCCATGGTCTAAATTAGTAGGCATATTTGGAGAAAAGAGAAAAGGTAGATATCAGAGTCTTTGTGTAACCCAGGACAAGCTGTCTCACTGAGATGTGAACATCTTTGGCTTCATTGGGAAATTAGTTTCCAGCCGGTGAAATCTGCCATTGCTCAGTTAGCATATGGCAGTTTAGGTCTCCCTCTGCATCTGTGAGGATTGTTTTGATGCATAATAGCATGCTGTGGTAGTAGTTACCTGCCCTGATTAGAAACAAACAGATGGACTGACAAGTCAGTAATTAATCTATACCATAAACATGCTTTTATCATATTAAGGTAATGTTACTTGAATAGAGATTGTTTGTTAGCCTGGCTGTAACACTTAGATAAAATTCATTCGTGTCATTTATGTTCTCTACTGTACAGCACAATGTTGTCCAAGAGCTTCAGACAATTAATTTTGCTCATGATGACTGAAAATGTAGATAACTTGTTCCTTGCTGTTTTCTGGTTTTGGTCAGCAGTAAGGGACCTAAATTGAAAGGAATTCAGAAGTGTTTCCAAGACTGGCCTGGTTTTGATCTTTCCTGAAGTGAAGGAGGATTTGTGCTTTCAGCTTGTCTTCAGTCAGGAGAGCATCATGTATGTCTCATCCTTCCAGCAGAGACATTCATACGGCACAGCTCTGCTCTGAGAAGGAGATACATTTCACTTACCAAAGAATAACCCCTTGCATTAGATGTCTGCTTTGGTTCAGAACTTCTGTGATAGCTTTGAGAAGAAACAAATGTGTCCCTTAACTCCTCTGCAGTCTTGACAGACAGCTCTCATTTAGTCCTATGGTACCCCCAGCTCAAGACATGGGTTGCTTGAAGAGAGCCATTGCTTTCAGTTTTCCTTTTTCCGTCTCCATGGAGATAAAGCTCTCCGAGCTTCTTGGCTTTACTGACTCAGTTCAACTTCCTGTGCCCCAGACCAGAAAGATTTCTCTAAATATAAAGGTTTGATTCACAAATCTTGTGGTTAGACTTACAGTTCCAAGCAAAACAAATACAAAGCCTACAATACAAGCCTGTGCTTGATAAAGGGATAAGCAAATGAAATGTATATGATTGTAACTAGGTTACTGCTGAGAAACCGCTCTTCAACTTGTAAAGGTAGCTGTGTTTTAAGCAGTCCTCATTACATGTTCTTCATTACAGCCGTTTCATTGCCATGTGCTGTTGAGGTGACTGATGTTTTCAACATGATACTAATTTTTGGCTTTGTATATACTATGTACATTCATATATTTCTTGTTTTTTATTTCAGAGATGGTGATGTTGCTAGAATGGTGGTCAGGCACCGATTGCACCCTCTACACTGATCCAGAGAGTTACCCCAAGTATGGGAAGGAGAATGCCATCGTAATTCTTAATCACAACTTTGAAATTGACTTTCTCTGTGGATGGAACTTTTGTGAGAGATTTGGGGTCTTGGGGGTGAGTTTATTTAGCATTTAAAATAAATTACTTCTTCTTGGATATGGAAAAAACAACCAAAACAAGTTATGTGTGTTTTTGAATGCTAACAGATCTGAGCTCGAATTTCACCCACCACTGTCCAGAATTAGAGGTGAACCTAAAGCAATACAGTTCAAGTATGTGGAGTACTGAGACAGGATTGCTTGGGCACAGAAATTTTAAAAGCGTTGCAGTTAAAGCTGATGAAGGAGATATTTTTTAAACCTGTGGAGGTCCTTATAGTTACTTCTCTCTGGGTGTTTGCCAGGTTCATTGTGCTGCAGAAAGATGAGCTGTTCCATGATTCCTTCCCAGTAAATTATAGAATTTGTTTGCTTTTTCCAGTGTAGTCTTACAAATCCACAGGTAGAATTTGAGTGATGTAGCCTACCTCTCTCAGAATGAAAGAGCAGCCATCTCAAGTGAAAGCAGTAACCAGCTTATAGCTAGTAAGAGATGGAGGAGGAATGAGTTACCCATGGTTGAATACACTGTCACATTAGGCTAAGAGTTAAGTGTGCATTTGTTTTTAGGGTTGCCTTTTTATTTCCCCTGCCAGATCATGGGGATGATACAAGGCCCCTGTCTAAATTAGCCTAACTTAATTTTTAGGTGGTGACTGTATTCTCTGTCTACAAAGGATTTATCTAAGAGTTCCTCCCTCCTAAAAAGAAAGACTAATACCTCATTTTGGCAGTCTTCTGCGGCATCCTTCTAGCTTTGATACTGGCCACTGTCAAAAGTCCTGACCTTGGATTGTGCAAACCTATGATTTTTTTATGGCCTTTCCTTTGAACTCTTTGCATTTTCTGGAAATTTATGCATCACTTCAGTCACTTTCAAATTGCAATAATGGCAGTTCTGTTTAAAAAACCCCAACAATCTAAAAGGGGACCTTAAAAGTAGAGGAAAATGAACCTAAGCATTACAGGCCCTGCATGTCATGAAAATGGCTGTTAGATCCTAATTACTGAAGAACAATTCTGCTGTAATGTCTAGGACTTGAGCACAGAGCTGGAGGATGGCATGGTACAGCAGGAGATATAGGGGAAACTTGTTCCTGGCAAGCAGATGTACATGCAAAAATCCGTCCCCTATCTACGTGTTCTTTATACAGTGGTGTTTTAGTATAGTCTTATCTAATTTTGTAAGCCTAATGGCCTCAGTTCTCTAAATAAAGCTGTGTTTTAGAGGGTCAAGTGCATCTTCAGAAAGTACTAATGTAGGAAATGAAAGAATTGTTTCTCTAAAAAGTAGTAGGGGCCTACAAGGTCAAAAATACCTTGTTTTTTCGTTGGTGCTCTGTAGTTGGATTGAATCTCACTAGCTGTAATTTTTTTCATAGTTTTCCAAGTTAATCAGGATTTTAGTCTGTGTTGTTCCCTACACATAAGAATACCACAACATAGAAGCATAACTATTGAAGAATTACTGCATTGCACTAACTGAAATTATTTTTTCCTTTTTTTGGACGCTTACAGTTATTACTCGGTTTGTATTTATGCTAATCTTAGGATTCTCTAAGGAACCGATATATGTTGATTTTTTTTCTTTTTTTTTTTTTTTGTTTAAAAATCTGTTTCAGTCTTGAGTAATATGCTATGGTTTTACTTCCCAGAAACCGTTCCAGGAAGAAGTAGTTTTCATGTGCTCTCGTTTGCATACATGTCTTTACTCAACAAAGTGGTTCATTTCCCTGTTGGGGCAACCAGCTGAGGTTCAACTTAAGCCAGGTTAAGAAAAAAATAAAAGGAAAATGCTACACAATCAGTTTTCCTCATTGTATTGTCTGTATTGTTATACTGGTACTTGGCTTGGGGCAGTGCAGGGGTAGACGAATATGCAGGGATGGGGAATATAGGTTGGTTTGACTTTGTGCTGCCTTACATCAGTTTCCAGAGCATGATGTGGCACCACAATTAGGAACCATGATGTTGAGGGCTGATGTTTAGATAAAGGAGTTTGAGGAAAAAGGCAAGTGTCCAGGCAAGATGTCTAAGGTGTTCCAGCCTCCAGTGTTTTGTGGCTCAGCAACTTTATGAGCCGATGGGTGTTTATATTTAATGATGTTTAATTGTAGACTCCATTAAGTTTCTGTGCAAAGTTTAGGTATCTACCAACACCTTACTCAGCTGATCTCATGTCCACTGCTGCTGAAAAGGAAATCTTGCACATATTGTCTCCTGCATCTGTTCTGGTGCTTCTCTGTTCTGTTTTGGCATGTTTCAGCTACCCTTTCTCTCTCTTTCCTGCCTTAACTAGTCCAATGAAGAAAGGAGAGATGCCTGGGGAGCGGGGAGAGGGAGATGACTTAAGACAGCTTTGAGCTGAAGGAGTTGGAACTAGTTGTGCTTGGCTGCAGCAGGCAGACAGACAGAATGGCTTTGTTATGACATTCAGCTGTACCCTGTAGCCCTGGCAGATAATGTCAATGCTCTTAACAGTGTCACGTGCATGTGTTCGAACTTTCAGCATTTTACAGCTTGAACTTTTATTAAATGAAGCCATTAAATGTTGTAATTTTTTGCTTAGATCTTGTGGTTTAACCATCCAGGCAGCTAAACACCAAGGAGTCACTTACTCACTCCCTGCTCCCTGTGGGATGGGGGACAGAATTGGGGGATAAAATTTGTGGCTTGAGATAGAGTTTAATTGGGCAGGAAAAGAAGGGACAAAAATAATGATGATGGTAAAAGAGTCAGAATATACAAAACAAATGATGCACAATGGAGTTGTTCACCGTACTCCAGTTGCCAAGCAGCAGCCCCCAGCCAACTTTCCCCCTAGTTTATATACTGAGCATGACATTATATGGTGTGAAATATCCCTTTGGCTAGTATGGATCAGTTGTCCTACCTGTGTCTCTTTCCAGCTTCTTTTGTCCTCCAACCCACTCCCTGACAGAGTGGTGTGAGAAGCTGAAGAGTCCTTGATGTAGTGTAAACACTGCTTAGCAACAACTAAAACATCCACATGTTATCAACATTATTCTCATTCTAAATCCAAAACACAGCTACTGGGAAGAAAATTAACTCTATTCCAGCCAAAACCAGGACATTGTTTTTGTTTATCTGAAAACAGTATTAAGCATCCTTAAATGTCTCTTGCTCCTTCTGTCCCCAAAAGAAAAAAAAAATTCCCTTTTCCTTTTGGGTTTTTACTATGAAATGAAAACTGCCCCTCCTGGTCTTAGTTGCAACATTCAGTCTGTTTGTTTTTCTGCTCCATCTGTTGTATCTCTTCTCTGGTACTGGCTTTCTCCTTATAGCCAAATTGCCTTAATCTCAACAGGTTTATAAAGCTCTCTCAATGTGGCTTTGTTTTTATTAATGTTGGTTTAGGAGATTTTTTTGCGGTTTTTGGGAGGTGGAGTAGGAGTGGCATATTCTATTGCCTCTTGTTTTTAGGTCTGTGAACCTGAGTGTTCTTCTAAGGACTCAGATCTTGTACTTTTATGACATGAGGGTCTCTACTTTCATGAAGGTTTTTTTTTATTGGCTCTGGAAGAAAATTTAGCAAAAAGAACCAAATAAGGTGCTAAGAATTTGAGGAGTGTGCATGGAGATGAGGAAGGGGAAAGAATGACAATTCTAATATTTATTTTACTTTTAATTTTTTTTTCTTTGATAAGATACTTTTGGAGCACCCATTGAAAATTCTAGGAGGCACTGGGTTGACAGTACTGAGTGAGAGCCAGAGACCTGTTCATTTGTAGTGGAGGAGAAACCCACATGAAGCAGTTTTATGCTTGCTTTTACTCTTACAAGTTATTGAGATTATCTTGCTAGTTTATGGATGTATAACTGTGCAGTGTCAAACCTTACATGATTTTTTTCATTGTTGTTGGAAAATAGAAGAAGGAAGCAAACTTCATGAAAACTAGAAGCAACAGGGGTTTCAGGAAAACCTGCATTGGGCCCAAACGATCAATCACTTACATCTGCATTCCACTTGTGGGTTTTTTTTGTGAAGGGTTCTTTGGGTTTTGTTTTCATTCCTTTGCACTCATCAGCCACATTTCCACCTCTTTGTGCTGCCAGACCTCAGTTTTGTGTGCAGGAGGAGGGGTATATAGGGGTCCTTGATGCCAAGTCAGCATCATGCTGCCATAGCCAGATGTCCATGGGGATGGCTGAATCCTGTCTCTGTGTGACACACAGGTGGCTGCAGCAAGCTCTGAGGGAAGGAGGAGCTGGGCTGCCAACTTGGTTTTCTGTAGAGTTGGAAACAGCATAGCCCCAACAGGACACAACTTTGTCCACACCAGTGTTTCCTAATAAGAGACAGGGCTGTTACTGTGATCCTGAGCCAGGGTGACTGTGATGGTTGTGTTGTGGATGCTCTGCTTTTCCACCCCATGCTGGTGTGATGGCTGGGGGGGATGCTAACTCTGGTGTCTGTGTTTTGCTCTGTTGTATAATAGAAGCATGGACTTGGTGACAGGTCCCTGCACTCTGCTGTGCCCTTCCCATTTCCTGCCTGTGACATTCCAGTCCTTGGATTTATCTTCTTAGTGGTGGACAACCTAGCTACTGTATCACTATTTAAATATATTAGTAGCATTCAGTTTCTTCAAAGTGTGTTCCTAACCATCCCACTGAAAACAGACCCACTGTGCATCAGAAATGAAGCTCAGGACAGAGGCATATTCTGAGGAGGGAGGTGTTATTCAGGATTTTTACCAAAAGCACTTTAATATGCTCCCTGCCTGGATTGACTGCTTCACTGCTTGATCTGATTAAGCAGTGATAAAATAGCTTTTCTAGTAATTTAATAACCCTTTTTCTGAGATCAAGACATTAATATTGGCAAAGACCACCTGTGCTTTAAGGCTAAACGTGCTGGTTTTTCTGTTTATCTTCTGGTGTCTTTGGTGTTTCAAGTTATTAATGATGGTGTTTCTATCTCAGTGAAACATAAACATTATTCTGAGGGGCTCATGTTGCATCAAAATATTTGCATTTCCAAAAGAGGCCATATTTCTCATAAAAAATCACTAAGCACATATAATAAATTTTAACCTTAAGTATCTGTTCCTTGTGTCAGGAAACCCAAATTTTATTTGAATTGTTTATTTTGAAGTGTGCTGTTGGAAAAACTAATCATGACCTTAAATATAGGAGTGAGAAGAGACTTTTGTAGGTTATTCTATGGGACTGATAGGTGTGTGAGCACAGTAGTTTGTGCATTTTAAAATATTAATAGATTTTAAACTAGATGTGAAGGGGGAAGGGGACAAAATCGCGCTTGCTAGAGATAAGGCTGGGGGTCGCATGCTGGTATTTGAGAGGTGGTGTGCTAGCGAGGTTCTTTGGTCTGATAGGTCTGTGGAGGTAGAGCATGGAGATCCATGCGGCAGCAAAAGCCAAAGTTGTTGATGTGTAAGAAACCATGGAAGTGCCTGAGAATGGTCACATTGGAATTCCCCCAGAAAAGGTGCCAGGATCAATAGCCCAACTGAAGTGCATCTACACCAATGCACATGGCACGGGCAACAAACAAGGAGTTGGAAGCCATTATGTGGCTTGAAAGCGGTGATATCATTGCAGTCACAGAAACACGGTGGGATGACTCGCACTGCTGCAGTAGATGGCTGTAAGGTCTTCAGAAGGAATAGGCAAGGAAGGAGAGGTGGTAGGATAGCCCTGTATGTTAGGGAGTGTTTTGGTTGTCTAGAAGTGGACAATGGTGATGAAAGGGTCAGGTGTTTCTGGGTAAGGAGCAGAGGAAAGCCAACAAGGCAGATATCCTGTCAGGAGTCTGTTACAGACCACCCAACTCATGATGAGGAGGCAGAAGAAATGTTCTATAAGCAGCTGGGAGAAGTCTTACAATTACTAGCACTTGTTCTTCTGGGAGACTTCAACTTACCAGGTGTCTGCTGGAAATACAACACAGCAGAGAGGAAGCAGTCTAGGAGGTTCCTGGAGTATGTGGAAGACAACTTCCTGATGCAGCTGGTGAGAGTGTCAACTAGGGAAAAGGCCCTGCTGGACCGACTGCTCGTGGTGTGGACAGGTGCAGTCTTTGCTGGGTAAAAAATTGGCTGGACAACTGGGCTCAGAGAGTGGTAGTGAATGGAATTAAATCCAGCTGGCAGCAGATCACTAGTGGTGTTCCCCAGGGCTCAATTTTGGCACCAGTCCTGCTTAATATCTTTATCAATGATCTGGATGAGGGGATTGAGTAAACCCTCTGTCAGTTTGCAGACAGTGCCAAGATGGCTGGGAATGTTGATCTGCTGGAGGGTAGGAAGGCTCTGCAGAGGGATCTGGACAGGCTGGATCACTGGGCCAAGGCCAGTTATATAAAGTTCAACAAGACCAAGTGACAGGTTCTGCCCTTGGGTCACAACAACCCCAGGCAGCACTACAGGCAGCAGGGAGAGTGGCTGGAAAGCTGCCCTGCAGAAAAGGACCTGAGGGTGCTGGTTGCCAGTGGCAGAACATGAGCCAGCAGTGTGCCCAGGTCACCAAGAAGGCCAGTGTCATCCTGGCTTGTATCAAAAGTAGTGTGACCAGCAGGACCGGGTAAGCGATTGTTACCCTGTACTCAACACTGGTGAGGCTGCACCTCAGTACTGTATCCAGGTCTTGGTCCCTCATTACAGGAAGGACACTGAGGTGCTGGAGTGTGTCCAGAGAAAGGCAACAGAACTGGTGAAGGGTCTGGAGCACAAGTCCTATGAGGAGCAGCTGAGGAAGCTGGGTTTGTTTAGCCTGGGGAAAAGGAGGCTCAAGGGAAGACCTTATTGCTCTCTACAATTACCTGAAAGGAGGATGTGGCAAGGTGGGGGTTGGTCTCTTTTCCCAGGTATAAAGTGGGACAAGAGGAAACAGCCTCAAGTTGTATCAGGGAAGATTTAGGTAGGATATCAGGAAAAATTTCTTCACTCAGAGTTCCATCAAGCATTGGAACAGGCTGTCCAAGAAAAGTAGTTGAGTACCCATCCCTGGAGGTATTTGAAAGATGTTCAGATGTGGCAGTTTGGGGTGTGGGTTAGTGGTGGACTTGGCAGTGCCGGGGTAGTGGTTGGACTTGATAATTATAAGGGTCTTTTCCAACCTAAACAATTCTATTATTCTAAAATATGTAATTATTCTTGTAGGCAGCCAAAAGTGCACTATTACTTGTATTTAACACAGCGCGTTAGCATGTGCTAGGGAATGTATCTTGTAAAATATTGCTGTGTTACCTTTCCAACATGGAGAAATTTTGTTCAATTTGAAGCATTAGAAATTAGGAGCCTAACTAAATTTCTGGAATGATGGCTTTGAGGGACTAAAGAAACATATCTTTCCATCTTGATGCCCTAGGAGTACAATATGAAGGAGTGCTATATTTCAAAACTAGAGTAGTGGGAATCATCAAAAGTATGTCAATGCTGAGGGCAACCTGGAGGGCAAATAACTTATGAGGCAAATTGCTGCTGCTAATGGTTTGCAGCTACAATAAGCTTGTTTTGAAACTGTGGAACAAATTTTTTGGACACTCTCAGCTTGCACAGTTATTTCTTGCTGTTTGTTGTGCTCTTGATCAAGAGGTGTTGAATAACTGAGGCTGGACATACAGAATCAAGATTTTCTTTCTTTGACAGCAAGCTGGGCAAATGCTTTTAAAATAAGCCTGTAAAAATACTTTGTGATATTGGTGCGATCATTCACAAAAGGGAAGGAACTTAATGCATATTTCCATCTGAACGAACTTGGCCAAAATAAATTAACCTGGTTTAAAATTTTATTGCTGTATATAAGTTGTCCCTGTCCAGCAGTAATTTCATTAAATGTCTGTTGAAATTACACAGTTCTGAGTACTGAAAATGCTTAACTTCCTTCAAGAAGGCAGCTTACATGGAATAAATCAGCACTTTTTAATGAATTTTATTCTGTT